>NC_053161.1:122506262-122701262 GCF_016835505.1 Polypterus senegalus | reverse complement strand
CCTAAAACAGATGAGGAATTTGCAGTCATTCGATTTTTATCTTCAGTTTCCTTCTAAATATTTTACTACATCAGATAAGATGTATTAATCCTGTGGGGAAATTTAGATGCATACAGCAGCAGAAACATAAAAATTAAATTCATTAAACCAATAGATCATTATGGACACAAACAGGTGTAAATGGAGACAACTTAGATGGAGAACTGCTGGTTCCTTTGTCATTTGCATCTTATTGCGAAAAAAGGAGCCATTAACATCAATGAATCCAGCTGTTTAAGACTAAAGTAGGCAATTAAGAGTTGGGAACCTTAACAAGTGAGGCTACTAAAATGAAGCATTTAAGCAATTAAGTGCTTCATCAGCAATAACTGACTTCTCCGTAAAAAACTGGGTTGGAACAAAAAACCAGCAGCCACTGCACTCCTACAGGACTGACATTGCTCATTTCTAATTTAAAGTTCGCTATTTTTCAAGTCATAGATATTTCTTTACAAGCATGCTACAGTATATTAGTTTGCTCCAGAAATTAGATTCTGAATTGAAGCATATTGTATGCATTTTAAAAAATAACCAGCCTCCTCTTGCATTTTACATTAGAGCTTATGGGCATCGGGGTCCCATTCTGAAAAAAGCCTTTAAACAAACCAAATGCATCCACTTTGAAGCAGAAAATTTAAGAAAAAGTGTCTTCCCTGTTTCTGAGGCATGTTTGTGACAATAAAAGTAACCTGGAAATAATGCGTTCGATTACAGATACTAGGTTCTATTTTCTCAAGGTAAGGATACATTTCCTGCTTATTTGTTTGCTAGCAGTGGCAGCCAGAAGCTGATGCCAATCATCAAGTTTTGCCCTGCTTATCTTACTTTTGCTTCTGCAATTCGGTTTTTTCAGCAGTTATTGTTTACTATGGCTTGTCATAACAGAGTGATGCACAAATGATAAGATTGCTTTGTCCTAAATAGTGCCTAGGTTTTGCTCATTACATTGTGTGTTATTTCATTGAGTTTATTGAGCGAGATTCATATCAAGCAGAAGTATAGTGAAAAGAGCATGTGAGTTTCATTGTACATTCTGCAAATAACAATAAATCTGAACTGAACTGATTGCACTGCACTGTAAGTTTTAAATGGCATTGGATTTTGAAAATAGTCAACCCACCTTCAAGTTGCTCAGAAATTCAGAAAATAAAAAAGGTAGAATTTGCAGTAAAGAAGATTGAAGAGTAACAAAAAATGCACAATGAATAGCTCCTGCTAACGATATTGTGGTAAAATAACATTTTGAGTGAGCACACTCACTGACATACAGTATATATATAACTAGCTTTTTCCTATTTATTCACACAACTGACAAAGGCTACACAGCACCAATTTAAATATGAGTACTCCTGTGCTATGCATGTCTGTTCAGTTCTTATCACTTGATTACATGCTACATGCATACTCAATATTATATCTCATCTAAGCATACATGTGCATTATCAATCCAGTGGCAGCAGGCAGTATTTTTGGAATATAACAAAATATGCTCCCGTATAATGAAAGAATATAAGAGATCATAAGTGTGTTCTTTTTATTGTCTAAATGCCTACAGAACAGAGACAGCAATTCACATCTGGGCATCAAAATTAACTCCAATAATGGTGTTTGGCAATGACTTTACAAGGTGAATCTGATCCCCTGAGGCCTTGAAGTTGACGCAAGGGAAGACAAACTGGGTGGATGGTGAAGTGAAATGCTTAGGCAGCCTCCTTTTAAAATGGCTGAATCTCACAAAAAACGGTTTGCTTTTTGCATTTTCTTTCCTTCTTAAAACAAAAGGAATACACTGTCTTGTAATATCACAACACAAATCAAAGCTGGATAATATTTGTGGCTTGAAAAATGGATGTATTCATTAAGTTTTAAGGCTTTTAATTTCAGAATGGGACCCCAGTGCCCATAAGCTCCATTATAAAAAAACAACAGCTTTTTAAAATGATGCTTCTCTTTAGTATATAGGGTGCTCCAGATCTAATTATGCAATTTTCATTACGCTATAACTTATTAAGTTTATTACAGTACATAGAAAATCACCCGAAAAATCCCGGACCATCGAGAAGTATGCAAACTGACGACATGAAGAATCGTCTTCACGCTGAACTGGAATCGGCCCCGCACAAATCAAAGTCATTCAAATGATCTGGATCTACAAAATTAGATCTGGACCATCCTGTACAATTTGATGCGACAAAACTTTGACTTGGAAACGTATCCATTTATATAACATACATATCCTTAGAATTTGGGAGAAAGTAGAATTACCTAAAGAAAATTTCTGTGGACATGGCGAGAATCGCCAAGCTCCACACAAACAATGGCCTGGCCAAATCTCTGGTTGTGTGCTAACAGCACTCTCTGCTGTGCTCCACCACATTGCTCCTACCAGGACCTGTCTTCAAAATATTGAAAAGCAAATGAGCTAGACTCAAAATCTCCAAAATGCCCATTAACATTTTTGAAAAAAAAAAAAATATTGTAAAATTTTCTATTTGGAGTGAATTATTCCTTTAATAAGACTGTTTGCTGGCCACGGTTGCTATGTGAGGCTATGGCTCCCCAAGACCCTGAATTAGATTTTTTTAAAAATGTTATGCTATATTATTGTTTTGAAGGTGTTTTAATCACGTTTCACTCATTTAGCATCCAGTTAAAAAGAGTTGATAATCAACATTTTTTTTGTCCAGTAAGCGGTAAAAACTTCTGCATTGCATTCCACAGTCCACCTACTGGGGTTAAAAAATTGCATATATGAAAGATCTTCCTGTTTTAATATTGTCCAATATACTTAAATACTGCAAAGGCTGTTATTTAATAGTAGTGCATTTAATTTCATCTTAGCTTTCATATATGTCTTTAGTTACAACTGTCAATGTGAATCTAAATATGTTTCTAAAAGTAATGTTTCATTATTTGTTTTTTTAGCAGTCTTTTTTCAAAAAATGTGCTTATGCAGTGTGGGCAACATTCCCAACATTTGGACAGAAGGGTAAAGCTGGGATATTGCCAACAGTTTCTAGGACACTGGTCAGACAAAGTAGAAATCTGGAGCAAATCAGCCACAGTAATGGCCAAATATGCATCTTCCATACATCTGAATACTCTCTTCAGTTATGGCCACATTTTTATGTAAACAGTAACAATATGAAAATCAATTATAGCCAATAAATAACAAAAAGTGAACCCCACCTCCTCAAACTGTCTGTATTCTGTACTCTGTTCAAGATGTAAAGTTGATGAAACAGTAAATGTTTCTGGTGCTCAAGCTGTTCTCCTGTAATGTTATGTATATACCTAATATTAGACATTATTGGCATTCTTAAAGATATGCTCTTCTGTAGCCTAGCTACCTAAACAGAACAGGCTCGCAACTAAGGTGATAAATGAAGGACCCCTAGGAATGAAGGAACTGTACAGTTTGAAAGCCATTTGTTCCAACTGTATTGAATATTATACTGGAGCCATTATTTTATTTGAATTTTCAGGTTTATAAGCTCATTATTGTCATGTGTTCAGAGTAGAGTGAAATTCTTACTGTACTTGCATGTGCTAATCAACATACAGCATAATTAGCGAGAACTTACATGAAAACTCTGCCTCAAAAATCTCAGAAAATATTTACATTTAATATATATATATATATATATATATATATATATATATATATATATATATATATATATATATATATATATATATATATGCAGATTTATTAATTTGACATCTGCGGTGGGCTGGCACCCTGCCCGGGGTTTGTTTTCTGTCTCGCGCCCTGTGTTGGCTGGGATTGGCTCCAGCAGACCCCCGATGACCCTGTAGTTAGGATATAGCGGGTTGGATAATGGATGGATGGATGGATTGATTTGACATAAGTGTTTTTTCATTTAATAATATGGGTTTGCAACAATACAGCAGTTCCACTCACTGAACAAATTCCAAGGAATTTCTAATCCCTGAATAGTAGTACTGTACCTGATTTCTGAAGGACATTCATACTTTTAATAATGAGCTTGACTAAAATTAGTCAACCATAAGTGAACAAAGAAGCCAAAAAATAATATTTATTTTACATGGCACCCTTACACATTAAACATTATGCTAAGGTGTTTTACAAGTAAAGAGCTACAGTACAATAAGTGAATTAAAGTCACCAACCAACAGGCAACTGGGAAAGCATTGTTTATTGAATTCATTATTTGACTAACTAGGCATATACAAGTAATTTGTAGCGGTCAGAACCACTCTGTCATCTTTTAGTCACCATTTTTGATTTTTAATCCATCTATCCATCCATTATCCAACCCGCTATATCCTATACAA
Organism: Polypterus senegalus; assembly: GCF_016835505.1. Classification (NCBI taxonomy): domain Eukaryota; kingdom Metazoa; phylum Chordata; class Cladistia; order Polypteriformes; family Polypteridae; genus Polypterus; species Polypterus senegalus. The sequence goes on along the minus strand of NC_053161.1, from coordinate 122,696,903 downwards.
AAATATTAATCTCCAATTTTTATTAAATGGAGAGCTGAACTTTTTTCATTGGCATACAATACATTATAATCAGAATCCTAACAATAAGACTTAGAGGACTTTTAAAAGTGCCCATAATTGTGCATGATACAAGGCAGATACAGTAGATGTGTTTGTCCTCACTGCCTGCTCACAGCTTTGTTGACAGGTGACAGATGCATTGCTATTGCCTGCTGACTAACCTCTGTGGGCTTCAACAGCACAGACACCTCATGCTTATTCCTGTTCATTTATTCACACCACGCCTTCACCTCAAAGCAATGTTAAAATATTAGCAGGTGAAAGTCGACATCCAGTCAATGAATTCTAGTGCAGAAGTACTGCATAATGTTTCCTGTTCTTTCTGTACACTATATTGTTAAAAGATCATCTTGAGTCTGAAGCCAAAGCAGAGCAGCGTTAATATTTTATTAATAAATAAATAAATACAGAGATGCACTAGTGACATTTTAGGCCCAGAGAACCAAATGTATTATTTTCTTAGCTACAGTATCTTGGTGACCATTGTTAGCCTGCTCTAGGATTTAATGGAAGAGAATATCAGCCATATGAAAAGCCTTTTGTTGGGTTGCTGAAATTGTGACAATTCTCTACATCACACATTGAGCACATTAAGTGATGCACACTTCACTTCACACCATGGCAAACCAGTAATTGACGTACAGGGTGAGCAAGAAATTCAGCCACATTTTTATAACATGGTGATGACACACCATTACTGTTGTGTACACATTAAAGAAACATCTTACAAACATTAGAGACCTCCAGGCTACTATAGCCTTTACCCAAGCAGTTATTATTTTAATAGTCTACATAGGGTACACAAGCAATGGAGAGAAAAATTGCACAGCTCAAAAAACATAAATGCAGGCAATATAGGAAACGTAAGCATAATGTTGCAGAACAACTTGAATTCCAAGCATGTACATTACTACTAAATCCAACTTTAATTATGTATCACTCATTAACCACAACAGTCTAAACCATTTTATATTGAAAATTATGTTAATGTATTTTAAGAACTTCAGAACAATCTAGACGAGAACAGGCCATTCAGCCCAATGATGCTTGCTGGTCCAATTCTTTTAAAATGACATGAAGTCTAGTTTTAAAAGCCCCTAAAGTCCTACTGTCTACTGCACTACTTGGTAACTTATTCCACAAATCTATGGTTCTCTGTGTGAAGAAAAACTTCCAAATTTTTGTGTGAAATTTACCCTTTTCTAACTGTGTCCCCATGTTCTTGTTTTAACTCCTTTTAAAATAACAGTCTCAATCCACTGTACTCATTCATTTCGTAATTTTAAACACGTTAACCACATTACCTCTTCATCTCCTTTTGCTTAAACTAAAAAGGCTCAGCCATCTTATAACTCATCCCCTGTAGTACCGGAATCAGCCTAGTTACTCTTCTTTGGACTTTTTCTAGCGCTGCTATGTCCATTTTGTAGCTTGGAGACCGAAACTGAATACATTACTTGAGATGAGACCTCACCAGTGTGTTATAAAACTTGAGCATAACCTCCTTTGACTTGTACTCTAGGCACTGTGCTATTTAATCTAACATTCTGTTAGCCTTCTTAATGACTTCTAAACACTACAACACCTAAATCCTTCTCATAATGTATACTTTCAAGTTTTAGACCTCCCATTGTGTATTTATATATACATTTATTCTAACATGGATAAATGACATACAAATACAAATGACTCTGGCCAAGAGTTTATCCACCCTTCCTAGGGCTGTCGCCCACCTGCAACCCAGAAAGCAACATACTGTGTGAGTCTCTTTGTCTCTGGAGCAAATACTTTGACCTCTGTAATAATTGTGTTCCCCACAAATACAACCTCTCTCTTTTTGTGGACTGGTTTTTTGGTGACCCTTGGGGATCCTCATGGCTGCCTACGACTTCAGAGTCTTCTCACTTCCAGTTATGGTATAGATGCCCCTGGAGAGTGTGCACCCTTTGCCCTTCGCTTACTTTGGACTTTGACCTACCTATCCCACAGGTCTGCAGTCTTCTCTTGCACCACCTTAGGGGTGCACACAATCTCCATAAAGGATATCTGGGCCAGGTCCCCAAATTCTTTACTACAAAGCAGGCCATCCAACCGCTTCTACAGTTCAGCAACCCTGAGTTTGAGGTACTTGTTTCATGTCAGCTGCCTTCCTGCACTATATATGGTTTCTTCTTAAGGAATGAAAGCATATGTCCTCACTTTACAAACATTGAAGATTCTAGTTTTTTTTCTACATATTAGGAAGATTTTTTAAAGCTAAAAGAACTAATTTCATATGCAAAGGACTTTTTCCAGAATGAAATGGTGCTTTGTCAAACTAAGGTTCATCAAGGAGCCACACAACCTGGTAAAGAACCATAAAGTGCCATTAAAAATCCCTTATATTTAAGAGTGTACTGGGGGAAAATAGCTTTAGTGTTAGACAGATGTAGTGGACATTCTGTAGCTTCAAAAGCTTCCAAACATAAAACATCACTATTAGCAGTCTTCTTAATACTTTAAATATATTTTACACATTTCATTTTATAGCAGGTAAAGGATCATTTGATTATTTAAACTGAATACTGAGGAATATTAAAATCCATAAATTTTTGTTAAACCGGATGCCCAAAATAAACCATACTCATTTTTCTTTCAGAGTACCATGGACCCCCTGATGATTATTTACTTACAATTGACTTTGTGGATTGTCTCTTCTTAATTTCTGCATTCCCTTTACCATATTCTGTATGTCAGTTTCAGCAGGTGTGGTGTTCTGAGTTAAGAAATCACATAATGGTCTACATTTAAAATACACTGAATATACAACTGTCCTTCTTATTCTAAGGAGGGTCACGTAGCTTTATGGTGCTCTTTAGATTTTCCTCCCTGCTCTGTAGGTGCAGGTCTTTCAGTTCCAGTTTTCAAATCTATAGTCAAAACTTGCAAAATCTGTATTGCAATGAAAAACCGATACTCTGTTGTATGGTTCATATATTTTCACTCGGTGGCTAAATATTTCTTGGCCTGTTTGAATATCGATATTTGCATTTAGATTTAGGCTATATAAGGCTTGTAAGTCTTTACTCTCGTGCATATTTATCTTATAATACTATACAATATTCCTCCCATCTTAATGTGTATTTAGACCAATACTGAAATGAAAAATTAATTTTAAAAAACTCAGGATATTACTCACAATATAAAACTCATATAATACTGTCGTATCAGTAGGGGATCTCTGGGAGCTCCTTGCTATAGGTATGTCGTGACATTATAAGTGAACTGACTTTTTGTCATAGTCATATCACTATTTGGATCAACCTTTACAAGTACAGATTATCTTTAATTATTTGTTGTATTTGGTGGTGACATTGAATGAAGAACATTATTACTTCAACCAACCATTTTGGTTTATGAGTAGAAAACAAGGACTGAAACAATGAAAATACTTGATTTGTGTTTCTTGTGAGGAAGTCACCATAAAGTATCTATTAAGACATCAGCAGCATCAACCGTGCCCATTCTCAATGGAAAAAGTCTCCCCATTTCAAAATGAAGATCAGTGTGAGAGGCTTTGCCTGATCTAAATAATGTCCACCTTAATGTAGCAGATTATTTGAACAATTACTTTTACTCACTCCTAAAGCCATGAAGATATAGTTCCTCATGCTAGGAAAATAATCAAGAGCGGGTGATTAAAACTATGTGAACGGAGGTCCTTGTGCCATGAAGAAGTGAATTGGTGATGAATGCACATTGTAGTAAAGAAGTAATATTATGCTTAAAACATTTTAATAAATAACCAGATTTACTCTGACCATGTGCTATGATGTGTAAACACAATTCTGCTATTCTTTACATACTGATGATTAGTTCCTCTATGAAATAATGAACAACAACAAAAAGTAAATATTGATTGCATGTTCTTCAACTCCATTGCAGCAATAGCGGGAAAGTCACACTAATCAAGCACTTAATTACTCCTGACTCCAGACTATTACAGTTAATGAATTTCTGCTCCTAACTGCTCATGTCCATAAATGTTTGCCTGCTTATTTCATTACTAGGGTGACACTTGGCTAGGTAGATGAGCTATTGCAGACAATGCAGATTAAAAGGCTGTCTTAAGGCTCAAAGTGTCAATGTGGTATATACTTGGGGCAAATTGTTATTGCCAAGAGGAACAACTGACAACTTGCATACCTAATGATTCTTATTTATACATGCTCTTCTAGATCAAAGTTACAAGATTTTACATGAACACACAATGCAAGTGTTTGAAGAATACAGCAGTCAAGATGTTGCATTCTCACAAAATAAATCAAAAATGTGCATACCTCAAACAATGGTTGATGTAAAGGAAAATATTCAGCAACCATTTAACTCTGCTTTATTGACAAGTGTTTTCACACTATAGTTACACATCACAATTTCTCAAATGTTTCTCCTTGCTTTTAGTGAGGAATTACTATAGCAAACACCAGAAAGGAAGAAAACTGGTTTAAATGCTTTATCAGTGAAATAGTTGAATGACATAAATCCTACAGGAATGACATAAATTCACAGGAGCACAATATGCAGAGTGATACTGGCACTGCCTGTTGCTGGTTCTTGAAATTTCTGTGTACTCATGTTTTTTTAAGTTAAAGCCCAAACTCACAAATTAAACAAACAACTAAATTACTGTATCAACTCTGTTTCAGAAAAAAAGACACATCTATGCTGTAACATGACATTGGGCTCACTATTATCATCACCTTTAGTGCACTTTCTACAGTCTATGCATAGGACAGTCACGTGATACATGTCGGAATGGTATCTTTTACTTGTAGTTTAGTTTTCAGATCTTGACTATTGACTTTGCCCTCAGAAGTAATTTTTTGCTCAGGGTACCCTGCCAAATGCCAGCTTTCATGGAAGGGCAGCTTGGTCATATACAGTATGTCATGAACTGAGAATCTCAGGGATAAAGAGGTCCAAAGCACCCAAAAATGCCTACTAGAGGGGGAATCGTCAAATCCTTCCAGCTTACAAGGGCAAGCAACGAATGGTTAAAAATAAAAAGATTTATTCTTCACCAAAAAATGCTCTGTAATACTGTGAAGCTCTGAAGAGCATAAAAGGCATGCAATGAATATTAAAGACAAATCCAAAAGCAAACAAAGTCCCATAACAGCATTCACAGAGTGGTCCAAAGGTACAAATTACAAAGCACAGCTGAAAACACAAGAAGATCCCCTAGCTCATTCAAACTGTCGGAAAGCCCCACAAAACACATGGAACACAACACAATCAAAGCTAACATAGGCAGATCCTTTAAAAAGTAATATTAACACAAATAAATGGCTCAACTTAGAATAAAATGTATATAAAACATGGATATAAACCCAGCTGGGGATAGAACCCTGGTTGAAATATAACAACATAGGTGGAAAGTACACTCAGGTATAATCTTTTTCAGAAGGCAGTACTTTGCAAAAGTACACTTGGATAGGGAGGCTTGTGGAGAGTGGAGTGATAGCTAGTCCTGCTCAGTAGGCAGTAAACTGAAACACAAACACAGCTCCATACGAGCATGCTGTATAGTTGGAGAGTGGAATGATGCCTCACCACACTTGTGTCAGGATTTCAACTCGTCCCTGGCTCCACCCCGTTTCACTTTTACTTGTCTCACTCCTATTCCTTTTTGTTTCCTTATTAGATATTTTCATTTTTTTACATAGGCAGGAGGAGGAGAGCCCAGGCTTGTTCTCCTTGCACATCACCAAGTTAACAGTGCCTAACATTTTGAAACTTTGTATTATATGTGGAGTAAAAAAAAAAAAAAACATTACCACTGCAGTCCCCATTTTAATTACAATTGATTTTTTATTGACTAAAACTATGGTAAAATATTTGTTAACATAGTGATTTTTTGATGATAATATTACAAAAATGCTGTTTAGGGATGATTATGATGTCTAATATATCTATCAGAATAATCAGAAAAAAAGATTACAAAATGGGCATGCTGTCCATTTAAATTATGTACTAGTTGTAAAGAACCAAAAAGTAGCCTTGCATGGAGAGATCTACCGTCATTAAATCTAACACAAATCTAAGACTGTACTTAATGTTTTTAATATTGTAAATGTTTGTGATGCCAATATGCTGCAAATATGGACACTTCTAACCATTTATCTTGAATGGCTTTTTATTCTGGTTCCAGAGAGAATCATGTTATGTGGCTTGAAAAGGACAAAACCATTTGATCGGAGAGACGTTTTCACTCTGACCAGTGTCAGATAGCAGAAAGACCATATAAACTTGCTTGACGGTGCAGTATGTCTATTATGTGACAGACTTTACTGTCAGGCATCGAGCTATTGGAGAGCAATAACCTATGTGATCTCCAAACAGCAGTATGAAAGAACTGGGAAATTTGCATCAGTTTCTATTAGGATAATAGTACTTAACAAAAGAAATATTCTTACATGACACTCTCAAAGCTGCTTAACTTAATTCAGGTTAATGGGGGACCAGAGCCTATCTTTGGCAGCACAGGCCACAAGGCAGGGTACAACTGGCATCCATCACATCGTCCACACCCACACTTACTAAGGAAATTTATAACCACCAATTAACCAACAACCACACATCTTTGGAGATCTGATAGAAAAAAACAGACTATATGTATACACACAGACATGGAGAAGGCATGCAGACTCTATACAGAAAATGGCAGGGTGTGAGATTTGAAGACAGGGTGCTGGATCTCAGAGGCAGCACCCCCAGGCTCGCCTAATATCTTTATTAAAAGAAATGATTTATTATAACAAATTATCAACAATGTATCAATAAAAAAACACTATAGCTAACAACCCCAAAATCATGTCCTTTTAATTTATAGCCATTAGTTGTTCAATGATGTGTGTGAGTGAATTGTTTTGAGGCATTAATCTGGTAAACTCTGCCATTTGTAAGAACGCAGAAGAACAACACTGCATTTATTTCACACAAGGTCATTTGAAATTCTAATTATTTTGAGTCAAATCCTGTGCAGTAGGAGTTGTAACGTATTCACATGTGTGCATACATTTTGTTATTCAACATAGCTTCTTATGCTGTGTGAAGCTTTCTTTTTTAATAATTAATACGGATGGTAGATATACTGGTCTATGTTTCATGTTAACTCTTTGTGATTCAGTTGAGTTCAGTTTATTTTGGTATAGCATTCATCACTGAGTACATGCATGAATCCATATGCACAGCATACTGTTAAACCATACAATATTTACATATTTCAGCACTGAAAATGATTTAAACACAAAACACTGCCAAACATGGTTGTACAATGTGCATTGTAAGTGCTACACGAGATGGACGGGCATCCGAACAAGAGAAGGGAATGTTCCTTACACAGACGGGAGGCCCCAAGTGAATGGGTAGGAAGAGAGAAAGACGCTGTGCCTGAACAAGACTCCTCAAGGGGATGGACAAACATCCCAGGTGAAGGGAAGGAAGATTCATTTCCCGATCGGGAAGCCCCAGATAAATGGACAGGTGTACCAACTGGAAATATGTATAGCACAATCCCTGTTTGGGATAGAAGAGGAGGTCAGGGAAGGACGGTTTCTGGGGGATGTTTATTCCCCCCAGTCTCTAGATGGCAATAGCCCTTGTTACTGGTGCACATTTGGACCAGCAGGCTTTCGAGGCAATATGTAATAAACATTATATTACATCTTGCCTGAAGAAGAGGCCCGAGTTGCCTTGAGAGCTTGCATATTGCAATCTTATTAATCTATACTAATAAAAGGCAATGCCCACACTGACTGACTCACTGACTGATCACTAATTCTCCAACTTGCCGTGTAGGTAGAAGGCTGAAATTTGGCAGGCTCATTCCTTACAGCTTCCTTACAAAAGTTGGGCAGGTTTCATTTCGAAATTCTACGCATAATGGTCATAACTAGAAGCTATTTTTCTCTATTTACTGTATTGGAGTTGAGCTCAAAAGCCGTGGGGAGCGGAGTTTCGTGTGACATCATCACGCCTCCCACGTAATTACGCAGTACGTAGAAAACCAGGAAGAGCTCCAAAAAGTGCTTAAGAAAACATGCATTATATAATTAAGAAGGCAGCGAAACAATTAGAAGCGAGCAAGTGACATATAAAACCATATTCAGCGGCTCACATGAACTGACGCAGCGCAGACAAAAAGCAACAGTTCCAAAGAGTGCTGAACAAAAACCAAATTACACTGCTACACTCAAATACTGTAGATAAACCACACGCCGTGGCGCAATAGTAGAGGCTTCGCCTCAAGCGCCGGCGTCCGAGGTTCAATTCCTGAGAGGGGATGCACTGAGTATGTACGCTTGCTTCACGATTCATTTTAGCCTCACATCCCCTTAAGTTTGAGACGTATAAAAAAAATGCGGTTAACGCAGAAAGACAGATCACCAATTGAAGCTTTATGAATAATGGATACTTTATTCGCGATCAATGATTGTTTTGGTAAAGCCATACTCAGTGTATTCATTAGATGAACGGTAAAAAAGTAAGAGCGAGGGGAGGGTAACTTATTGAGGCACGCAGGCAAAACCACAATAGCACGCGGGCTTGATGTACTGTAGTGCGCGTCAACTCGATCTGAATTGCATGATCACATTCGAAAAAATATATCTTTCAAGTTCTATTTAGCCCATATGTGTCAAACTCAAGGCCCACGGGCCACATCCGGCCCAGTATGTAATTAAATCGGGCCCGCGAGATCATTTTATATACTGTATTATTGTTATTAATGGCCCAGGGAGATGAAGAGCTGTTAACACAATAAACTACAGATCCCATAATGCAGCGCTTCAGCTGCCTTGCCGAACACTTACCGCGTTAATCAAGTCTAGCTTATGATTCTGCAAGTTATTGAGAAGCTAGCCCACACGATGCCGAAGAGAAAAGGTGATTCTGAACATAGAGCCTTTAAAAACCGATGGGAGGCTGAGTATATGTTTACTGACACCCGTGTGTCTCATTTGTGGAGCTAATGTGACTATAATTACAGAATTTAATCTAAGACGGCACTATGAGACAAAACATCAAGATAACCTGAAAGACCTGAATGCAATGCACAAGATACAGAAAGCAAAAGAGTTAAAGAAGAATCTGACACTTCAGCAGACATTTTTACCCGTGCAAAATCACAAAGTGATTTCAAGTGAAGCTACTTTTATGGGAGACACAAATGCACCAGTGCAACTTGCCCCACTTTCCCTGTTGCCAAGTAATGTTGAACCAAGTCGGCACAACGGTGTTCCCAAATACGCATCTTGCTGATAAACTGAGCGCACTGCGCACTGATTTCGTATGGCTCTTTGGTGACTTTGAAGAACAAAAAAAGAATTTTGAGTTGTTTTGTAACCCATTTGCCGTCGATGTAGAAACTGCACCTGTGCAAATTTAGATGGAGGTGATTGAGCTGCAGTGTAATGGCACACTGAAGGCAAAGTACAATACTGCACGGCCCGCACAGTTTATTCACTCCATTCCCGCACAAATGCTCCAGCTCCGTCTACATGCGGCTCGAACCTTGTGCATGTTTGGTAGCACATATCTGTGTGAGAAGCTCTTCTTAGTGATAAAGACTAACAAAACAGCACACAGGAGTCGCCTCACTGATGAGCACCTGCAGTCCATCCTGAGAATCTCCACAACACAGAACCTCACACCAAACATACGAACTTGTTGCCAAAAAAAGATGCCAGGCGCCCAGCTCTGATAAAATGACATAAGAGCAAAGACAACTGAATGATTTGATTTGTTATTGCTGAAAAGAACACATTTTATTTATATTTCCAGGTTTTTATGTACCATGTTCATATTTGAATTTGTACAATTTTGACAGGATATATTTTTATGGAGAGCAAAATCTTTTGGGATATTTAAAATTTAAGTTTATTTTTTATATAAAATTACATAAGAGTAAAGAAATTTGAATGTTTGTTCTTTTAACGTTTACTTTATTTCTAACTTGTATAATTTAGACAGTATTTGAGTTGATTTATTCCGGAATAATATTCTGTCGACTAAATAAAAATTCCTTCTATTTAAAATTTAACAGAAACGATAGTTCATAATATCCACGCAGACTTGCACGTAAGAGCGGGAGTCATCCGTTTTAACAAGCAGCGTATTGCACTGATACGAAATAGCCTATTTATTTATTTAGGAATGGATAAATAAATTAAGGTTTTGTACAAATAATGTTTTTCATTTTTCTTCCTTCATGGATTCTGGCACCCCCAGCAACAGTTGCTCACACCCCAAAGACTGTATATATGTGTTTATATATATATATATGTGTGTATATATATATATGTACTGTATATATATATATATATATGTGTTTTTATATATATATATATATGTGTGTTTTTATATATATATATATATGTGTGTGTGTGTGTGCGTGTGCGTGTGCGTGTGTGCGTGTGTGCGTGTGTGTGTATATGTATATATGTAGATATGTATGTATATATATGTTTATATATATATGTGTGTATGTATATATACTGTATGTATATATATATATATAAGATAAGTGTTGCTGTGATATATATATATATATATATATATATATATCACAGCAACACTTATCACTCACAACAATGACAAAACAATTACATTGACAATCTTGTTACAGTATTTTCAAAATGTTTCCTTTTCTTTTTCATTACTTCTTCTCAGGTACAAAGTGCGGGTATTTTGCTATATAAATATATATATATATACGTTATTATTAAAATGTTTCCTTTTCTTTTTCATTACTTCTTTAACACACTACTTCTCCGCTGCAAAGCTAGTTTTGCTAGTTAGCCAATAAAAGTTGTCATTTTGCTTGACTTCTCATCCATTGCATCCATTTGTTTTCAAAATTTTGCTTCTTATTGTGGTGGATAAGCACATCACAATACCTTTGTGGCAGGCCAGGTATAAGCAGAAAACATCAAAAATGTTACAGTGTTTGTGACATAAAATAGTATATGTCTCTGAAAGGGGAACTCTTCCTTTTAGCCTGGTAGTTCTGACATTTGGCGAATACTTGGAACTAGGAAGGTAATAGCAAGCACAGCAAAATAGTATATGTTGATGTCATTGACCAGCATTTGGTCAAGAAAGTTTGCTGCATTTGTTGCATTATCCATCCCACTATTACAGGAGCTATGAGAACGATCTCCTCTTGATTTATTTATTCTTGTTATAGTAGTGTATACACCACCAATACATTATATAAAAGAGGCCTGTTTGCTGGTAAACACTGCATTTCTTCTCTGTTCATTTCATATAGAAGGGTATTAATTGTCTCTGAGAAAGAAAAGTCAGATCCCAGAAGGCATACTTGCCACTGCCTTACAGTAGACTGAAATTATTGCATCCTGGTTATCCAACAGCAGTGCCTATCCAACAGAATGGGTGTTACAAAGAAAAATAAACCAGGCTATCACCAGAGTGTTTGACGCTCAGTCTCATGAAAAATAATCTTAGTAGGAGCGCTCTGACAGTTGAGAGATGGACTTTAAGAAAAAGGACACATGAGATGTTGAAGCATTTTACTTAAAACATACATAAAGGGAGATACTTCTTATAATATTCAAAATAAATTGGAATAATTGTCAGTTTATAAGCTGTAGGCAATACTTTCAACCTTATTAAATGAACACCGAACCTGCTAAGCACAGGAGTGAACTGGCAAAAGTTTTCTGACACTTTAAAAATGTTCTTCTGTGCATTTTTATTAAAAATGGCTTGAAAAGGAATTAATAGCATGACTCCATCAAGGGATTTTATATAGTTTTTGTAGAACATTGTACATATACAGCATGTTCTTTCAACAAATGGGACTATGTACTATGTAAGAAATCATTTAAACTCCCTGGGTAAGGCCACAGAGCAGAACATTGGGGTTTGTCTGAAAAGCCTTAATAGATTATAAATCAGAGCAGAGATTGTATGGGGCAGAGGGTGTTCAGTGGGAAGGCAGGGTTAAGAGGGTCACACAGAAACTTATTTTAGGCTTTAAGAACATAAAACTGTACTTGGTGAGAAGAGAGCATTCGACTTTTCCTGTACTAACTAGGATTATATTGTCCTGGTTACAAGGCAGTGATTATAATGATTCTTTTTTTCATTCCCTTCTTTCTTTTTTCTGAAAAAATTCCCCCACATATCCCTTCATAAATGTACAAACAAGTTCTGTTTAAGGTAATTAAAGATGAAGGACATGCCAGACGCCCTAGAGGCTGTGTGGAGTAGAGCAATGGAGTGCATTCCTTGTCTAACATTCATGTCCTTAATCTGAAGGATGCCAACCACTATATTACCTTAACCTTCACAATGTGATTTTTATTTTCCATTAATCATCATTTATGATAAAGCAGCTGAGGGAATTAAATCTTTTTAGTCATGAACATTGAAGGTTGGGGTCAGACCTAATTCAGGTCTTCAAATTTTTCGATAAAACTGATTTGTCAGAATTCTTTGAATGAAACAGTGAATCATGCATTTGATGACAATGGCGGATAGTGGAATTTTTGGCATGCAAGTTCAGGCAGGTGGGGCCATAAAACAGTTATCTTATATGTGTTCAGACATCTCTAATATAAACATTAGGTACCTCACTAATAATGTCTCTCCCTTTTTTGCTAAAAAAAATCAATCAAATACTGTGATGCTGGAGCCTTGATCAAATAATTGCTATATGCTCTGCCATAATCATCACCTGAAGATATATAGCAATTTAGATATAAATGTTAAATAAACTGAGAGCCACCCACTGTCCAGGAAACTATGAATGGCCTAAATTGAATCAGGCTGCCTATATTGGTCACAAGATGGTGTCTGACTGTTGATGGCATTCTCAAATAAGGGGAGTTACCAATTTATCTATCATGTAGGTCTCAGGAATGAGGGAGAAAAACGCTGCACTCTTTGAGAAAGAAACACACTGACACAGGGTGAAAATGCGAACACCACACAGGAAGCAAATGGATCTGTTTGAACCTAGTGGTATGAAGCTGTTAGGTCATGTTTCCTCCATCTTTAAATCTTCCCATTAAACATAAAAAAGAATGCATAGTATGAGTTAAATATTTCACGATTGATAGTACTGTCATTTCTAAAAGTCAAACGTGTCCAATATTTTGTTAGTTTGCTAGCAAAAACTTCAGTGTAATCTTTACAAAGTAAATTCTACTGCTGCTATATATTTCATAAAACATCTGGCGCTTTATACTTTTTACTACACATGAAGAGCTCTGAAAAACATTGACTAAAGGAAGATTTATAAGTTCATTAGAAGTTTGCAGGAGCTGTTAAAATCCAGAGATCAAAACTCTTTCGCTTAAGCATATTATACTATAATTGTCCAGAATTCTACAAATGCCTAGTTCACTGGGGCTTTGCATGGAGATGCCATTTTTTCTGCAAACACAACCTTATTCAAAGAAAGAAACAGTGATATAAAGAATGGTTGTCACGAAGGAGAACACATAAATACACCATGAGGTAAATGTACGGAGACTCCCAAAGCTCTGCTTCTCTGAGGAACAATGTCACTTAGGAGAATGCTTATGCAATGAGCAGGGCTGAATTCTTATTGGCTACAATACTGCAAATGCACAAAGCTGGATGGCTGGCTCTGACATTACAGCATGTTTACAGTGTCTTGCTTTCTTCTTTGATTGCTGTCATACAGTATGCTTTACTACAATAATGCTTTCCTCAATATACCTAAAATATTTTTTTTAGATGTTCACTAAATTAAAAACTAAAAATTAACGTTAGCAGTGAAGCTGTGAGCTTGTGTGCAGATGCTATGAAATATGATGGATTAACATTCAATTACATGCCACCCAATACAAAGCTTTCTTCAGTTCAACTTTATTCATAACCAAAAAAGCACATTATCCAACTATGAAATGTTAAGAACCATTTTAAAGTAAACAGATACACAGTACTGAATAACGTTACAACAAACTTACAAAAATTAAGTACAAACAGAGCAAAAAAGGACAATGTGGGTCTTGTGAGAAAATTAATTTACATTCTCAGATTTGAACATCAACAACACAACAATATTAACCCATACAGTGCAAGGTATGAAGTGGAAACTTTCCACATTGTGTAATTTTGCTACATACGTTTACTTAAACACTCATTCCTAAAAGTACACAGATTGCAGTTAGAAACAATTTGCCTTGAATGCTTCTCATTGCAGTTTACAATTTAAGTTCATCATCTGCATGCTCTCTTTCCTTCTGGTGAGCTCCCTACTGATATTAGTTTCCACATACTTTTCCCCTTGGAGTAACAGGACCAATGCTGCGGCTGAATGCCTGAGAAACCTCAAACACTGTTTATCAGCTACTTGCTAGTTTAGTCGTCTGTTTCAGATACCACGTATTTGAATACTGACCTTTTCCTAACAAAGAAATAACTACTGGTAATGCTGTATATTTAGTATGTGTAACATAACATGGAACTGTTTTGCAACACAGAATAAAAAACATTTACAAGTAGTTTAGTGATTTGAAAGTGCACTTCTTGTCATATGCTAGTCTTGTGCTGTACACACTAAGTACAAACTGGTCCCTTGTATTTACAGTTATATTAAATTTAGAAATTTGTGCCTCCAGACTGCATTTTTATTAATTTTTCCAAAGAGTAATAAATGCTTGCCTAGACAGCTAAACATCAAGTTTATTTAAGAGTAAAGATGGTGCAAGTAAAAAGAATAAAGTGAAAGACTCCATGTTATCTAAGTGGCATTGGGTTGGGGATCCAGCGCTGCATATCATTCCAACAAATAAGAGTGAGACAACAATAAACCTTTTCTTTTTCTTATCTAGTTAAAAGTACTACCCCAGATCTGGCCTTAATTCCCTATACCAGTTTGCCTTTACGTCACTTTCCTTCAGGCTCTATACTTATTGCGCTACTGCCTCGGATAGCCTATTATTAGTGCCAGAATCATCCTTAAAAGCTGTGAGTCACCATTCAGTATCGCCTCATTACAGTCCCTCAGCTACATAAGCTCCTTAAAGGGCCAGACTCCCTCAAACATCTTGCCTCCTGTGTCCTGAAAAACAGTAACATTCCCTTAGAAACATGAAGATCATGTTTTCCAGGACCCTGAAGACAGTGAACACCAATGAGTCCAGTACATGTCATGAGTACTGCTTAAGCTGACAACTGGAATGGACAAGAAACCCTTCTGTTAGTTAGTCTTTTAATTGTTTGGAGTTTAATTCTGTTAAGATTTCTGTCTGCAATGGATAAAGTTTGTTTATTTCCCCTGGTAAGTACTTTTCTGACACCAAGACAGACACATTGGCCACAAGTTAGAGGTAATTCTCAGTCATTATTGATATCAAACCACCAACCTTTAGGTTTTACTAAATAAACATAAGATATCTGAATTCTACTTCAATTAATACTTGTGCATTTAATGCTCAAGACAAAATATTTACTTCCTGCTAGCTTCAACAGTTAATATTTGTAATAAAAATCTGCACTACTTTACCAATAGAGAGTACTCTTAAAAAGAAAAAGAAAAGGTGAACCACTTTTTGGTTCCCAAAAGACACATCGACCTGAAGATTCCAGAAAGAACCTTTATTTACTATATTTAGATTTTTCTTTTGGTCTCTGGTCTACAAAAAAGACATAGCAGAGCTACAAAAAGTCTAGAGAAGAGAAACTAGGCTGATTCCAAGCTTACAAGGGATGAATTATGAGGAAAGATTAAAAGAGCTGAGCCTCTACAGTTTAAGCAAAAGAAGATTAAGAGGTGACATGATTGAAGTGTTTAAAATTATGAAGGGAATTAGTACAGTGGATCGAGACTTGTATTTTAAAATGAGTTCATCAAGAACACGGGGACACAGTTGGAAACTTGTTAAGGGTAAATTTCGCACAAACATTAGGAAGTTTTTCTTTACACAAAGAACGATAGACACTTGGAATAAGCTACCAAGTAGTGTGGTAGACAGTAAGACGTTAGGGACTCAAAACTCGACTTGATGTTTTTTTGGAAAAAATAAGTGGATAGGACAGGCGAGCTTTGTTGGGCTGAATGGCCTGTTCTCATCTAGATTGTTCTAATCCTCAAATGTACTAATCTGGAACAAGCTACCTATGGTAAATAACCATAAATAGTTCATAAAAGATTTGTGAAATATCGGTAAGTCACAATTTTAAAAGGACTCTTGCTGCATACATCCAGTAACACAGGATAAGTGAAGGTTTTCTTAATCTGTTACTGGCCTGTAACTTAACATACATTAAAGATTTTTCTCTTCTACATATTAGGAAGTTTTTCAGAACACAAAGAACCAACTTCATATGCAATGAACCCTTACTAGAATAAACTTGTTCTTTGTCAAGCAATAGCTCTATTAGGAACCACACAACCCAATAAAGAACTATAAAATGACATTAAAGAACTGTTATTTTCAAGAGTGAGGATCATTTTAAAAAACTCATAGAAACCCATTTTTTAATTTGCCTTTTTTACAGCTACATTTCAGTTTTAAGTTTATCAGACTATACAAGCATACAATTATTGAATTCATTATAGATTTGTCATCATTATTAATCTCTGCTTTTGTTTCTAGTTCTTCTAGTGCCACCACCCCCTGACTAAGGCACTGTGCAGTCACCTGCCATGTTCAAATGAAGGCGGATGCCCCAATCGTCCACGAGACCCACTGGGACAAAGCCAAAAAAACAATAAAGAATGAATTAAGGAGATTTCTGTGAGGTACAATGCCCAGTGGGGGCTGGATGCACTTTGAGCTCTGTCTTGTTTATGAAAATGTGCTATAGAAATAAATGTTGATGTATTATCACCTTTGTTTCCCATGTTTCCAAGTACTACTTTAAAACACAATGCTACATTTCAAGAAGTCATGTATTAATCATGCCAAAGTGTTTTGAGCTCAGTGAGATATGTAAATAATATTTGAGTAACAATTTACAAAAAATGTAACCTTTACATTGTTATCAATCAATCTTCTTGTGATACTGTAGCTTCATAAGTCTCATACTGTGTTATAATAATTGAAAAATAATGGGAATCATCTCAAGAATTAGAAAGCCTTCACATAAAATATATTCATCTCCAAACTGTGCAAATCATTTTTTAATGTAGCTAGAAGTTTTACAGTGATGTCTCATATATCCCATTTAGAACTCCCTAAACGTATTTTGGACAAGATTCAAAACACAGGCACACCTCATGAAGTCATAGGTCATAGGTAGGAATGCTCTACAATCAGTCCTTTTTGAAAAAATAAAAATCAGGAATAATCCTAAGCCTAACTCAGTGAGAAAGTGAAGTTTTATAGTGCCTTATGCACCTAAAATCTGGAATAGCTTGCTAATGGGAATTTGTCAGGCTAATACTGTGGTGCACTTTAAAAAACTACTAAAATTTTTATCACATTATTTTAACATTGCTTTCTCATAGCTTCATTTTAGTTTAATCCTGATGCTCTGTATATGCATTTAATTATCATTCCTGATAGCTCCGTAATCTGTACTAACCCTACTTTTCCTTCTGTTCTTTTTCCGGTTTTTGCCACCTAATCAAAGCACTGTGAAGTCCCTACATTGATGGATTGAAGGCCAGAAGTCCACATGACTGTCATCATCAAGTTCTTCCATGTGAACCCTGAATGCAATCAGGACTGACTGAGGTCATTTATGTTAGGTAGAATGCCTAGAGGGGGCTGGGCGGTCTCATGGCCTGGAACCCCTGCTGATTTTATTTTTTCTCCAGCTGTCTGGAGTTTTTTTTTTGTTTGTTTTTTTCTGTCCTCCATGGCCATCGGACCTTACTTTTATTCTATGTCAATTAATGTTCCCTGATTCTATTTTCTTATTTATTATGTCTTTTTTCACTTTCTTCATCATATAAAGCACTTTGAGGTACATCATTTGCATGAAAATGTGCTATATAAATTTAAGATGTTAAGATGAAAAATAATTTTAAAAAAAATTCTTTTATAGGAACAGTTCAAGAATTATTATTTTTAGAATTTGGCAAGTATCTACCAGTTTCAGTCTGAACCTTTTCTGATATCTTAATATATATGAGGGAACTGCATTAGACTGGGTTCTCTTAAGAAACATACATTTGAACCTTGCAGTAGAAGGTGGCTGAATGTTCATTTTGGAAGATATGTTTTTTTGGAACACAATTTAACTGTTTATGTATTGATTGTATCTTTGACATAACGGTGCATTACTGCTTGTGTTTTATTGTTTGGATACCATATAAATAAATCCACTCTTCCCTTGTGTATGGACGCTTGATTAGGCCTATTGATAGACAGGCACTCTGTCCATCATTGATTTCTGCTTGGCATTTGAAGCTGCCAGGATGAGTGCCAGCTGCCCTTTGACCCTGGGTTGGGTTAAGCCGGTTGAAAAAGTTATGTTGTGTTAGACTCAACATTCTAAATTGACATACAGTATAGTATGCTATTTCTTAACCTTGAATAATGTATATCTCTATATTTTTTTCTACTTGTCAACTGTTTAACTTTCATCCACTTTGACAAAGCCAGCCTACTGAATATAATAATTCCACGAAGTTGAAGAAAAGCCTTATCAAGTTTTAAAAAGTGTCTCGACGAAATACTGGAGCAGCTTAGCTACAAGGTAAGCAGATGAGCTTGATGTTCCTAAATAATTTCATGAATATAACAACTAAAAATCCTTAGGTGATAACCGGCTTTGCTTAATAACCCAGAAAGATAAATTTTCAAAGATCATTTGTGCTTTTGTTGTGTGACTAATGTGAACATGCCAGCAAAATGTCAATTGTGATTGCTCAATGTAAAAGTAGGAAGAATTAAAAAAAAAAGTAAATTAGGGTGAAACACCAAAT
Source organism: Polypterus senegalus (assembly GCF_016835505.1). Taxonomy (NCBI): domain Eukaryota; kingdom Metazoa; phylum Chordata; class Cladistia; order Polypteriformes; family Polypteridae; genus Polypterus; species Polypterus senegalus. The sequence continues at coordinate 122,677,927 of NC_053161.1, read as the reverse complement.
ATATAGAGTGGTGTCGATGTGTGTAAAATAAATATTAAAAACACATTTTTATTGTTTAGAAAAGTCATGTTTTCAGAAGGGAAAAGGTGTTGTTTTGTTTTTAGTCAAACTTCATAAATTGTTCTGCAGTTTGGAGATGAAAAGACAAAGAAAAGGAACTACCAGCTCACATGGCAATAGATGTGCAGGAAGAGACCCAGAGAATTCAATATGTTTAAATCATAAATCTGAGATAAAATCAAAGGCATTACATTAATTTAAAACAAAAAGGCACAGCCTGAGTACATGTTATGAAGTTACAAAAAACTCAGAAGATCTACATCTATAGAGATACATGAGAAGAAACAAGCTTTTATGATTTAAGGAATATTCATATACGGAACAAATTATGAGCATTTGGACAACAATACAAATCAGGCTAATTAATACATAAAAAAATACAATTTTATACATATAGTGTATAATATGGCAACAGCCAAGGTATTTCAGGACTATTAGAAAAATGTAATATATAATACAGAGGAAGTTTTAAACTATGTTAAGATACAGAGACATAAAAACAATAAATATAAAACAATTATAATGAATACAAAATATTTTCATCCTGGTCTTACTACTTACTACAATTATTGTATCTGATAATAAGAAAATGGAGCTGCATCTGCTGATGCTATGCTAGAAGATTTGATTCTGCTACTCCAATTGTGAACATTTCTGTGAATTTTGCTAATAATATCTGTTGTGTTGTAAAATGACTACACAGGTCCATCACTATAAAATTTAACTGGTACTGGACCTTTCAGTATAAGGCTGCAAGAGTTCAATTTTACTGGCAAGAAGCTAAGCAAAGCTAAATAAATCCATCTACCTTAATATTTTATGACCGCCTTTTTTGAAATAAGTCTGCTGAAAAATAATGTGTATATTTAAAAGCTACTTATACTTCTTTAAGCTCTAAGGCATCACAGCATTCAATATCGCAGGCTTACGATGCCAATAATGACTTTCAACCCTAGAGAAAAAAGAAACTAGCTCTTCTAGACTGTGTGAGTGACTCATTTCAGTTACTTTCCTCTCCAAAGGTAAATGAAAAGCTGTCCCCTTAATACGGATATTCCTAACAGCAAAAGAGCCACAATTACAGGTTCATATCTGTAGACACATATCTTCCACAGGACAGTGATGGAGGAATGATTGATCTATTTCTCTGAGGCCACCAAATCAAAGCTTTCTGATATGCTTCATAGTGCAGGTACAGCAGAGATAGAAACATGCACTTACCACAAAAATGGTATGATAAAATAATCTAAATGGAAAAATAAGAGTGCCTATTACTGTCAGTGAAAGGTGCTGGCTCCCTGGTAGAAAGCAAATAGGAGCATAAGAACATGAGAATGTTTACAGATAATAACAGATCATTGATTACATCTTGTTCGCACATTGAGCAAATAGCTAAGTTTCTCACAATCTTATCTAGTTTCTTGCTATAAGAATGCACTTTGTTCTCAATATCCACTGTTTCCACTGTTCTTCCCAATTTCAATGCATTGTCTGTTGTTTTCTATTGGGGTCAGCAAACAACCTGTTCACTACAGTATACAACATGTGAACCTGTCAACTATTCATTGTTAAAAATACTGCATAGGCTTCAATAAGTCTTCATTTATTTAGAAGTTCCCAGAGGATACCAGGGCAGGAGACACCTCACTCCACATTCTTAAAAATAGCAGTTCTTTAATGGCACTATATGGTACTTTACTGGGTTGTGTGGTTCCTTGTAGAGCTATAGTTTGACAAAAAAAACATTTAATTCTGAGAAGAGCTCCTTGCATATGAAGATGGTTCCTTGTACTTTGAAAACTTTATAAGTAGAAGAGAAATGAAATCTACCTAGCAGGACATTAACAGATTAAAAAATCCTGGACTTAGTCTGTGTTATTGTATGCAGCTAGAGTTTATTTATGAAGCCTGTTATGGATCTAAATTACTATAGGTTCTTTCTGGAACCTTCATTTGGATGGGTCTTTTGGGAATCACAAATGGTTACCCTATGGCACCACCCTGAAGAACCACTCTGTCACTTTTATTTTTAAAAGTGCAGGGTCTACTGGTTAGTTTTTGACAGACACATTGTAGTGTCCCAAATGTTTGGTTTCTTGTCAATCTATTGAATTGACATTGTCAGTGCTCATGAGGCCCATAGGAAATGATCTTTCAGTCCTAGCTGAATATCTAATAAGTGACAACAGGATTTAATTTTACCTTTGTGATGTATAACTGTTAACTATTAACTGTGCATACAGTATATATATAGTATATATATATATATAAATATACTGCACATATATATAAATATACTGTACATACACATACACACACATATATGTACTGTACATATATCTATTGCCAGCAAAGAGTTTTCAACCAAGTATTAGAAATTAACATTTTATTTCCAGTTATTTAATTTGTCCAATTACTTTTGAGCCCCTGAAATAAAGGGATTGTGTTAACAAAATGCTTTAGTTGCCTCACATTTTTTATGCAATCGTTTTGTTCAACCCACTGAATTAAAGCTGAAAATCTGCACTTCAACTGCATCCGAGTTGTTTCATTTAAAATTCATTGTGGTAATGTACAGAACCAAAATTAGAAAAAAGTTGTCTCTGTCCAAATATTTATGGACCTAACTGTATAAAAGCCAAATACCACTGACTCACTCATCACAAAATCTCCTGAACCATGAGGACTTGGGACTTGAAATTTGGAATGTAGGTTACCCTTGGCCCATAGGTGCTCACTAAGAAACAGTTTTAAAAATTCCGTGGTCCAAGCCTGAAATTTCTTATAGTTTTTAAGACCCGTTTGAATGTCTGTCCGCTTTTCACGAGAGAACTATTTAATAATAATTTGCTTAAACATTTTGGTTGATTTTGCGACTTCTCTCATTGCACTAAGAATCATAGTTCACTTGCAGGAGTGATATATTCATGATAATCCAAGACAGAGGCTGCAGGCCGGGAGAGGAGAAAAAGTGACGTCAGGAGTAGAGAGCTGAACAGGGCTCTCCACACTGTCCTGTTTCACTAATACGTGGGCGAAGCCACAGGGGGATGGCTAGTATATCTATCCATCCATCCATTATCCAACCCGCTACATCCTAACTACAGGGTTAGGATACAGCCCGGGGTTTGTTTCCTGCCTTGCGCCTTGTGTTGGCTGCGATTGGCTCCAGCAGACCCTGTGACCCTGTAGTTAGGATATATAGTGGGTTGGATAATGGATGGATAGATAGATGTTAGTCCAGGACAAGTTATTGAAATGGCAGCAGAATTATGCACATGAGCCAACTTCAATATGGATTTTCATTTCAGAAACATGAACTACAATTAGCCATATACCTTCCAGAACCAACAACTAGTAGTTTTTTTTTTTTTTTGTACATGTCTTGAGCATTGACGAGGGGGGCTTCAGAGCCTAAAGCCCCTGGTCTGCTGAACCAAGTTCCTGATCATTTTATTCATCATATACAGTACATGATCTACTGCACCAAGCCCTGATCGTTTTGTCCAGTATATATAATCTAGCCTCTGATCAAAGTATATCTCATTGTTTGAACGAGCCTGCTACCCCCTAACGTATAGAATTTCTATACATCTAAGAACATGCATGAAACACCAACGAGGACCACATTTCCCCTCCCCTGCACTTCAATATTATAAACATATAAGAATGAGGGTGAAAATCAAATCCTAGAATCACTCATGTTCTTGAATTGGAGTCTAATGTCTATGAATGAAATTTCACCTACCACCAGCATATTTTTAAGTACATGATATTGTATAATGCTATTAGAGCACACGTATATTATTTACTCTATTATGAGGTACGACGTGTTGTATGTTAATTAACACATGCAAGTAGTAATTTTCACTGTACTTTGAACAACAGTCAATAATGATACTTAAAGCTACAGTGCTGTCTTTTGCATATTTATGTATACTCAATAATATTTAATGCTTCTTAGCATTCAGATCTATATTGCTGATAAATCAACATGTTAGCTCAGTCAGTACCTCATGGCCTGAACATTTGAGACTTCTAAGCACCACTAACATTCATTCAAGATACCTGTAACAAAGTAATTGCTGCATTAGCTGTCTATTGGTTTTCCTAATGTCACACTGAATCTCACAACTGAATATCTTCTTCTTAAATGAAATATCACATTGCACACACTGTACAAGTGGTCAGAGTGTCACTTATACACAAACACTCAAATGTAGGGTAGCTTGTGAAGGTAATTAATCTGAGAGCATTTTCTTGGACTGAGCAATTGTGTGAAAAAGTCAGACTCTCAGTCAAGTGATGCAGAAACTGTTGACACTGCGCTACCAACTTCTCTAACATGTAGCGTTAAAAAAGCACTGTAGTTTATTATTCAATCTGGATAGCAGGCTCTGCTGTGCACAATATCATGATGCACAATGGCCTAGCAAATTCACATATGGGGTAAAAGACATGACAAAATTGTTAAAAAACACAACACTTGTGATGTGGTTTTATTTTTTAATGAAATAAACTGAGTGACAAAAATACTTTTTGTTGTGTACGATCATTTTGGACACATGAGAGGGTTTTGGACAGAATAATATTGCAAGAAAGTAACTTGAAGTTTAGCAATAAATTGTCAGTGTGGTTTATAGACTTTAGAAAACCTCCACTGAATCAATTGAGTAAAATTGATGACAGTCCTCAGGAAAACTCAAGATGACACAAGAGGCAGAACACTGATTACTGAACAACACAGAGACCACAAAGCTGTCATGAGGGTGGCAGAAGACAATTTGAAATCAAGGTCAAGAGAAGGAAGAATGAAGTCACTATCAAATAAAAACTGACTGAACTCTTATAAGCATTTATGATACATCCCAGGCAGTTTGCAGCATTTACTTTTTTGCCTAAATACTTTCTTTTGTGTGTTTCCTTTTTATCTTCAATTTACATTTATTGCGACAGTCTGGGTTGGTGGTTACCACACTGCCACACACTTGTATTTATTTTTATACATTGCCATTTTGTTACAGACTCAGTATGAGCCTCACATGACAGCAGGCATTGTAGAACTGTATAGAATACTGAAACAAAATCATTTGGTAAGATAAAATATGCATTTTAAAAATCATAAATATTAAAAATCTTTGTACATGATTTTGACTAGATAAAAATGTCCATAAAAGATGCTCTTGACAATTTATCCTTGTTAAAATCTTGTATTATAATTTTTCTGTATGATTTTATGATTACTAACATCTACTTAATAAACTAGCATCCAATGTTGGATCCTCCTTTTCGAAGTACAAAACTATCAGATTGAAACTAGAGGTTAAGGAGTCTGCATTCTATTTTAGGGCGCACTCACATACTGTATATACCCACAGGTCAGGTGACATAGTAATGTAACTATAGGCTAGGAGAAGAAACTGAAGTCCTTGGAGGAAACTCATTCAAAAGAGAACATGCCTGACTTGGCTTTAAATGGGGATAAACATGCAAATTTGACAGTCATACCAACTTGCTGTGCCACCATGCTGTCCTACATTTTATACACTGGTGTATATCATTATATATGATGTTACAGCTATTAGTGTAATAAAGCCACACAGGAAACTCAGATGCTGGAGGTTTTCTATTTTTTACTTGCACTCCATTTCCTGTAACAAATTAGCTCTGATAACAGGATTATAGAGTTTATCTCCAAAACAAAAAGGGAGGATTCCGTCATCTTCCCAACTAGCTTTGACCATCTCACTATCCTTCCTTTTCTAATCCTGAAACTTGCTATCCATGTATTATTGTAAACTTATAGGTTTATCTTCAGTCTTTTCTCAATACAGCCTAGAGCTTTCCTTGAACACTTCAGTTCTTCCCCCTTTTCATCAGCTACCCATCACCTAAGAGGTGTATCTTCCCCTTTTAAATGAAAATATTAACCTCAAGATTCCATACTCCCAAACTGCTGCTCCTCCTTCACCAACTACTGGATTATTTGTTTGTGAGCAAAGCTATTCTAACAGTGTCATGATGGGTCAAAGCATATGTCAATTGCATTAACAGCAAAGCAGAGCCAATGTTGAACAAGACATCACTTTATTACAGAACATGCTCACTCACAGTTAGCCTTTTAACAGCTGTCAATGAACCTGAGGTGCACTTCAATAGGGATGTACTGCAGGCTAAAACCATGGGAAAAGCCCGATTGACATGGTGCTGCAATTGAATAAATAGTGACGAAGAAAAATTTGTTATGGGCTATTTAACCAACGAGGTTGTAAGAATTTATGAGGACAAAATGAGTGGTAGATTTCCTCTGAAAATATACAGTCAAATGTGGGAGTGTAGCACAACTCATATGAAGACCAATTCAATATTGAAATGACAAAAATACATAACTATTTGACTCTTTCTCTCTAACCAGGAATATTAGGAGTTGGAAGAAGAGTAATGAACTGTACTCCAACTCCTGCCTCCTTCCCCTCCTCTTCCACTCCCCAATCTTGAAAGATAAAACATTTCCTTAACATGGAATCAGTCTTAATAAGACCTCTAAAGACAACTGATTTTTCTCATTCCTTTACCAAATACAATAATAATACATGGGGTTATCTACAAATACCCTAAAATTTAACACTGGTATACGATTATAATTTAATTGAAAATTATTCAGTAACTGCAAAGAATAATACAACATGTTTGTGATGGCTTAGGAGTAGTTCAAACATGCCCTGTGCACCATTCTACCTATATTGGTTGAAGCTAAATTCAAATGAACACGAACGCTCTGCTGTGGGATTGTACCATTGTTGAAAAATATGCCATTGTGAGATTTCTTTTGGCAGGAGAAGTGAAACCTGCTGAAATTCACTGAAGGCTACAGGCTTAATTTTGGCTTAGTACAGAAGTAAACACAGCAAGACTCAATGAAACGTTTATGAATAGGTAGATAGTTTTAAAGTGGGAAGCACAAGAGTAACTGACGAAGCTCAGTCTGGTCGACCATCAACACTGTACACAAAAGCCGACATCGTCATGGTGAATGCCTTCATCAGGGAAGACTGAAGGATTATGTTGTTTGCTGTTGCTACACATTTGGATATGCACTATGGATCTGTAAGTGCCTTAGTGCATAATGACTTGTAAAGTTTGCACAAAATAGGTAAAAAAAACATATTATGGATCAGCGCAAGCCAACATTCTTCATGAAAGAAACTACTAACTTATTTTACGCAGACAAGCCTGAACTCTAGAGTCCTGTTTCATGACATACTATGCTATAATATTCTGAATCTTGTATAATCCACTTCATATTTGCAAACTGAGACGTAGTGCCTGGTTAGGAAAACTACAGCAGATAATACAAGGACAACAGAAAGAAATTCAGAACAGAGCCTTTAGATGTCCAGGAGGATTTACATAGGTAAGACCACCGCTAATAGGGTTTGATCTGCTCCAGAACAACACTTATAAGCCCATAGCTAATTACCACTAGAAGAGAGATACATTAAGGTTGGTGGGGATGATTATATATATCAGGAGTTCTCCAGCCCAATAGGTCATTGTCGGGCAATGGCGCACTGGTGCGCCGTGGAATTTTCTAGGGGCGCCGCGAAAACTTTTGTAAAATATTTAAAATTGCTTGTGTTTTTGAACTTTTGGTTGATTAAAAAGATAATGTTTAAAAAAAAATATTTTATGTTGGAAAAACAAGATAACGGAACACTTACGTAAATGAAGTCTAAGAAACGAAATAGACTTCAAATGATCGACAAGGAAATGCGCGTCTGTCTTTCGAAAATTGATCCTCGCATCAATCCCATATGTGCTGAAAAACAATCTCAACGTTCACATTAATTAAATTTAAGATTTATCCTTTGATTCCTTTATTAATAAAGTGTTTTTCAAACTTGTAAAATTAACTGTTTTTATTGGCGATTGTCCATAGATTGTGTCGTCAAGACTTTATTTATGGGCAGTCCCTCAGGTGCGCTGCGAAAGAAAATTTTTGGACTTAGTGCGCCGCAACTTGAAAAAGGTTGCCTTTCACTGCAATAGGTGAAAGCATGGAAGTCTGTTAAGTTATATGCGTCCCCCCACTAACCCGTGTAATGGACAGAACTGCTGCCAGGAAAGGCTATGGATCACTAGACTTAAGGATTTCTAGGAGCATCATATTAGAGCGTCTTCTTAGCAGCCCCAGTTGTCTCTGAAATTTTGGAAACAAAATTTTCGTTAAAGGCACAGACCAACCCAGGACACTTGCCACATTATATGAAGTACAGGAATTCATGTATAAAATATTGAGTGCAACAGCTGCCTTGTAACCACTGGGTGACTTTTTACTTTTTAGCCATCATTCCTCGTCATCAGTTTGTTACCCTGATATTACCAGAGTAGCCCAGGGGTTACCTTATAATTAAGGGAAAAATGTTCTCCCTCTAGTAACTGTCTCCCAAACACAGCATCTTTATCAGGGCATGTACTGTATATGTACATGTATATAGAGGTAAGCATAAAAACAAGTCATCAGTGGCAGGCACATATAAACACAACCACAAGCACAACTTCTATTTTTCATCACTATGATTTACTTTTATGCAAGCAAGAATCATGTATCATTCTTTTTCATATAGGTAGACCGCATTTTTAGATTCTACTGTTGCTTTCCAAATGTACAGGATCTTCTGTGTCATTGTAATGCCACTTGGAAATTCATTCTTAGCAGCACTAGCTTGTCCTTTTATTGTACATACATGCAGGCCCTGCTGGAGTAAATGACAATATCCTGTATTTCCCGAGCTGTCTTTGTAAAATCTAAAACACAATAAAGTGATATTTGTGAAGCACAGTAGGATTCATTTAGTTTGGTGCTTACTGTTGGAGTTTCCCCCAGGAACATGGTAAAGCAACAGAGCCAAGGCAGCTGACCTTGTCTTGTGCTATCTCCTGAGAGGGCCATTCTGTTTATCCTAGCAGATAATAGGTCTATCTATTTGCTTTAGGGACAAACACTTCACCTGACATAGTGATGAACTGTTAGGTTGTGTGTATTTAAGGTTTACATGCAGCATTTCAATTAATATGCATGTCTAAAGTGATTTCCTGCAGTAAAGTGAAAAAAGCAGAAACACGGCACTAGTAAAAGCTCAATGCCACAGTGCCAAGGGCATCTTGTTTTTATGACTGTAAAATGAAAGGCAATTTGTTTTTAAAGATAGGATAGGAGTACATTTTTGAAAAGTATACTAATTTTCTAGTATTACTTTAAATATACAAAACATCATATACTATATATTCCGTTTACTTCCAAACATTCACAGCTAAGTGTTTTTTCTTTCATAATGCATACGTTGTAATCCTGCATAGGGTATGATTATACAGTATTCCCTTTCATACATATAGGCTATCACAACTACTAACAAATAAATTGTGTGGATAAACGAATCAGAGAATGAAACCAGAGTTAAGTGTTCTTAATAATGATAACCTAGTAAAGACCAAATACATTTCCCAGGTCTACTTACCCTGTATGAGTAAAGAAAGATATAAAAGAGCCTGGGAAAGCAATCAAAGCTTCATATAAGCAACTTGTAAAATATGCTGATGTGGGATGTATGTTAAGTCATAAAAGACTTGGGTAACTACATTTAAAAATCTCAGTCTAAGATGACTGCTACATGTTAGCTTGTGTTGCAAGGTTAACTATTTGAAAGGTGTCTAAAAATTAGAAGGCTTGTGACATAAAGGAGCTAATCTTCATCCAAGATAAGCAGAACATTCTTCACCCTCCTTACTACCAGACGCGAACCAAGTGCCGGGTCACCCTTCCTGGATGATATTTTGGAAATGCAAAAAGAAAGGTTCACTAAAGTCACAGTCAAGCACATTTAGAACATTAGAACAATACTGACAAGAACAGGCCATTCAGCCAAACAAAGCTCGCCAGTCCTATCCATTTAGTTCTTCCAAAAAAAACATTGAGTCTAGTTTTAGTCCTAAAATCTATCACACTAAATGATTGATTTATTCCTTGTCTATAGTTCTCTGTGAGAAGAAAAAATTTCCACATGTTCTTGTCAAACTCATTTTAAAGGAACAGCCTGGATCAACTGTACTAATTCCTTTGACAATGAGCACTTCAATCATGTCACCTTTTAATCTCTGTTTACTTAAAGTAAAATCATTTAACTCATTAAATGTTTTCTTGTAACTTATATCCTTCAGACACGGAATCAACCTAGTTGCCCTTCTCTGGACTTTTTTTTAGCATTGTTATGCCTTTTTTGTAGCCTGGTGACCAAAACTGTTCAGAGTACTCAAAGCGTTACACTATAAACATTTATCATAACCTCCTTTGATTTATAAGTAGGTTGACTCCTTTGACTTGTGAAAGATTGTGAAACAAAATTAAAAACAAATAAAAACTTTTGCCTTTTACTCAAAAAATAACTAACTAAATAAATCAATCTGATATTTGTGGTCACAGACCTTGCTCATAACTTTATGAATTCCTGGGGATACAATATGTTTAATTGTAAGGCGAGGCATAATCAGGCAAGCACTTGGAAAATAGCTAAGCTTTAAAAGAGATACAAGACTATGGCAGCCTATATATTGTATTAACACACCCATACACACACACTCCAAAGGCACAGCAGCAACTTCAAGTTGTCATTCAATCTAGGCAGTAGATGAAGTGACAGAAACAAACAAATTTTCACTATAGTGTCCTTTCTACCTTCCAAAACCTCAACAAAGCATTAGATAAATATACCTTTTACAATTATATTTTTGTCGAAAAATTTAACTTGCAAATTTAAAACCAGCCCTAATTCTTGGCAACATTACACATCCAGTGGCAACCACCAGAGGGCATGTGAAAGTTGAAATAACTGAAATAACAACTGCTGCTACCTTCAGGGCTCCCATCTCTGCAACCTGGTTGGAATGCTAAAAAAGCTTGTACTGTTCACTTGTTTCACGTAAGGAGAAATAAAATCCTTACAGGCAAGAGATGTCTTTGCTGTATTTGTCTGATGCTGTTCAGTCACCTCAATATTAACTACAAGAAAAAAAAACCAACTAAAAGGTAACAAACAGAGAATTTGTTATGAAGTATGATTTATTTAATTGTTTGCTCTTATTAGGTGTCTGTGCTTTTAACCCCTATCTTTTGGGGTTTTACAATGTAAAGAATTCAGTTTGTCTGTTCATTTCTTGCTATAGTGTGTGGTTTAGATCTTTATAATTTACTAGCCAACCCGCGGTGTACCATACGCGCATAATCAGGCCGTTTTTTTAATAGTTTTTAAGCACAAGGAGAAAATTTAACATTTGCAAAATCGGTAATGTAATAAATCAGCAAGAAAAGCAACATTGTAACAATGCACGGAACGAACCAACACACAATCGTCCGTGCGGCGTAGCGAGGTGGGAGGGGGGTGTGTACAAAGTGCAGGAGCATCTAAGAAGACGCATGTTTGTCGCGGATGCGAATTGCTGTATGTAGCGTGTACAACACTTTGCTATGCTGCACGTGATCGTGTGTCGAAACCGAAAACTCGTTTTTTAAAGACTGCTCACTTCATTGTGTTTTAACCTCAGTTCTAAAGGAATGTTTTAATGATCCCATGGGATACCCCTTGCAAACAGTTTTACACGCTGCATATGGTGATTCACCTCCGCGAGAAACATGCCTCTATGAACAGTCAACGTAGCTCGGAGGTACATGACATTAACCTGACCTGCACTGCATGTGGCCTCTACGGCAGACGAACATTAATGACGCCATTTTTTCTGTGTCGTCGCGTCCGAGTTGGTGGGCATGGCCCTGGGAGTTGTCGTCGTATCCAATGGTCTTGGAGTTGGTGGGCGTGGCTCCTTCCTGTGTGCACCATAGGTGTCTCACTTGGCGGCTTAGTGAATCCACGCCCCTTCCGGCGTGCTTTTCATGGTTGTCTTGCCTTAGTGAATTATATATATATAGATTGTGTATCATTTCTGTCACCATTTTGGTTTTAACAGGCATTGCTATTTTAATCTTTCATTGGTAAAACACTACCATTGTCATCAGGTGTAGAGTCACGGAGGTCACGATCCTGATGCTAACAATGAGACCGGTTAAAGGGTCTTCCTCATACACAATTAACTAATCTGCATTTGTAGACCATAAAACCTTCTTGTTTAAATTATTATTACTTTGATCTACTGGTCTTTGATCTTGTTTTATCCATTTTGACTTTGTTGTTACATGCATTGAGATTCCCAGTTTTGACCCACACTTTTGCGTTCATCTTTCACAATCCGTCTAATCATTCACTTTTTATCTTGTATGGCAGAACACATTCAATATTGTTTCAGGGATAATCATTTACCATTGCAAAAATACATCTGAAACCATTCTAAGCTATCATTTGCGTACAAGTGAAAGCAAATCTTAACATTCTAAACAACAATTTCACTTAACTAATTATATAACCTTCTTATCTACAGGGTGGTCCAGATTTAATTATGCAAACTTCCATGCACCCTCCAGGACCCTGCTAAGGGTGTAGAGCTGGTCCACTGTTCCATGACCAGGACGAAAACCACACTGTTCCTCCTGAATCCAAGGTTCGACTATCTGACGGACCCTCCTCTCCAAGACCCCCGAATAGACTTTTCCAGGGAGGCTGAGGAGTGTGATCCCTCTGTAGTTGGAACACACCCTCTGGTCCCCCTTCTTAAAGAGGGTGACCATCACCCCAGTCTTCATGTCTCCACCCAAAATGTAATATTAGATGAAGGGCACCTGAACAGACCAACAGGCACTTTTTCACGTATTTAATTTTTATGTTATCCACCACCAGCTGGCACTCTGAGAAAAAGCAAGGAAATTAATATTTTTATGGTACTTTACATATGACTTTGTGGTTTTTTTTCATTCTTCTTTAGTAAAGCAACTTCAAGCATTTGTTACTTTTGCAAGTTATCATAGCATGTTAGCTTTAAAATTACTGCTTTAATCATTACAACACAATACATTAATAAATTAATTAATATGGAAAGAGTTTAGAAGCTTAGGAAACATGTGAAACTTGCTCCTTCAGACATTTACATCCTTTGTTTTTTTTCATAATGGAGGAAGACACTGGGTATTATAGTCTCCGTGGTATGTGTCGATCAGTTCATGTTCTGTATTATCTATTTACTAGACATTAAGCCTGTTACAATAACGGGCGCTAGAACAGTAGTGCATAAACATTAGTAGGAACAGTCTATATTAAATAGCAAGGGACCTTGTATGTGGCTGTAATAAGCGTCACTGTATTGTGTGCCTTTAATTTTCTCTCTCAGTAATACTTGTTTGTATTTCAGTGAAATGCCTGTTATTTTGCCGGACAGTAATACAGTGGAACCTTGGTGGAACCGAAGTAATTTCCCACATAGGATTGTATGTAAATACAATTAATCCGTTCCAGACCGTATGAACTGTATGTAAATATATATTTTTTAAGATTTTAAGCACAAATATAGTTAACTAGCTATGTGCGCCCAACTACGTTGCGTGTTAAAGTTGACTGTAAAGGGCTACCTGTTTAAATGCGGCTGCCAGTTGTGAACTGGGCCCTTCGTCGCACAGCATTATGATTTTTTATAAGGGAAACAAAATTAAAAAAGAAAACCCTTGGATATTGATTCAATAGGAACGGCCTACTCAGAATCACTGTCCGAATAGTAATTATGTGGTGGTGTAGGAGCATTTCTGTTTCTGTCTGTTCACAGTCCGTCTCGTTTTCACGACGCTATCGTTTTCTCTCACGATGTCTTCTCAACCTTTCTCCAATCTCGCAGGTTGCTTTGTGGCAATCCAAAGAGGAAGGCAATATACACAGAGCAATGGTTATAAAAGGCGGACACATAGATATCTAGGCTCTTTAAAGCATAAATAGGGATCACCTCTCTGACATGTGAGCAAGCCACGGTACAACTGTGAGACGCACAGCACTCGCCGGCTACAATGTAACAATAAGAATTTCCGGAACGTGCTGTTACGTTGTCATTTATTTTACCCACTGTCTCTCTTTCATTCATATGTTACGTAGGCACGTACCTTTTATCTTCGCCAATCTCATTCTCTAACCAGGCCTCAGGAGCTAATCAGCGTAACACTGTCCACCACCCCTTTCGTTATTCCGGCACATTGTTGACATACGTGTGTAACATCAACGTACTAAACTGGAAGGTGGTCTACGCATGCATGGAATTTGCGGACAAACAAAGATCAAGATCTAAATGAAGATCTCTTTAGTTAATTTAAAGCACAACAATTTGTTTAGTTGGAATGTCTGTGTTTTGAGGTGTGACTGGAGTACTACAGTCTTCAGTAGTATAAGCCTGGAGGAGATTCTTAATGCAATGCCTATGTTTTAGTTGTCTCTCTACTGCCATCTAGTGCTTCTTCTAATTCATTCACGGACAAACAAAGATCAAGACCCAAATGAAGATTATATATAGAGATTATACCATTGAATGCACAGCGTAATAGTAAACTAAATGTAAAAAAATTGAATAACACTAAGAAAACCTTGAACAACAGAGAAAACTAACACTGCAAGAGTTCGCGCTATAGTCTTACGACCCGCTCGCTAAAAACACCTTTTTTAATGAGTTTTAAGCACAGGGAAAAAAATGAACATATGAAAAATCCGTAATCTAATAAACTACCAAGAAAAGTAACGTTGCAACAATGCAGGCGTGTGCCTGTTTATGTGTGTGTGTCTCTGTCTCTGTCGCGGGCCTGCGCGCGCGCGTGTGTGTGTGTGCATTCGGGCGTGCGTGTCTGTCTCTGTCGCGGGTGTGCGTGTGTGTGCGTCCATGCATGCGTGTCTGTCTCTGTCGCGAGCCTGCGTGCGTGTGTTTGCGTGCGTGTCTGTCCCTCATGCGGGCCTGTCTGTGTGTGTGTCTCTCGTGCATGCATGCGTGCGTGCGTGCGTGTCTGTCTCTCACGCGTGTCTGTCTCTCACGCGTGACTGTCTCTCGCACGGGCCTGCCTGCGTGCGCGCGTGTCTGTCTCTCGGGCGTGCCTGCCTACGTGCGTGCGTGCGTGCGTGCGTGCGTGTCTGTCTCTCACGCGGGCCTGCATGTCTGTCTGTCTGTCTCTCGCGCACATGCACCTGTGTGTGTCTCTCCCTCTCTCTCTCTCTCTCTCCACACACAGGGAATGCACAGGAAGAGACTGAACACGTGCCGTGAGGTCCCGCGCATGTGCAATTCACCAGAAGACACACACATGGACACCTGGATGCACACAGGGGTTTTATTAAAGAGGATACTTCTTTTTGATGTCTGTTAAATTAAAATACATGTGTATATGTTTATAGTATTTTTTACATTCATTATATTTTAGCTTTGGGTAATTGTGCTTATATTTGAATGTATTGTTATATTCCTTGTGTTTTGTGGGTGGTTCTTCAAGGGGCGGGGTCACCTGTCTATTTCCATTCAGGCACCGCCCACCAACCATATAAAGGATATGGAGGCAGATAGTTCAGTGGGTACATTGTGTAAGCATGGAGTTGGTGAGTTTTCTGTGTGTTTTGCTATTACTTATTTTGATTTACTGGATGACTTTCTTGCTCCGTTTTTCACCATTTTTTCAGATTGTGATTCAAGACATTGTTTGTTACTGGATTGCTTTTTTTAGTCAAGTCCACTTGTGCCTTTGGTGCTCTTCTGAATTCTTGTTATCAAGAGTATTTAAAAAAATATATTATTTTATTTATAAGGATTTTTGTTTGCCTTTTAATAACAAGCCAAAGGTTCATGGTCACTCTTCTACTTGTAGGGCTTTTGTGATATTTTTTGTTTTGCCAGCTTCCCATTATTGGGGACGCATTGGGGAGTCGGATGAACTTAAGTTTATCTTTGCTGGGCAAACCAGGTAGGTTTCTTAACTGATTCGTGGCTTCTTTTTGGAGTCATAACCATATTAGTGTATAGGTATTAACAGATATAAACACAGTTCATCCTTTTAATTTCCTCTCTAGAAAATTATCTCCTGCAGAGTTAATCTCATAATGATAATCTGGATCTATTGGCTGTTAAATGGCATCTAAATAAAAGGGATATAAGCATCCAGTTATTGTGATCTTAGATCAAAAATGTTGGTGTATTATTTAAAACCCAGGAAAGCATGAGGGCATGAAAATATAGCTTTTAAGAATCCAGGTGACACAAACCTCCACTATAGTTCATATTCAATCATTTCTTCCTGAAACTTACTGTATCTTGTACAAATTTATGTTAATATACCATCTGTACTAAAGAAACAACAATTTCTAATAATCATTGACTATTTAATCACTGTAAATTGCTCTGAAAGACAAACACTTTCTTTACACTTTTGCATTCAAGGAGAAACTGGGGCACCATAAACTTAACTTTCATATGATGCCTTCACAAAGGGGATAACTATGTGGCTGAAAATATTTTACTTCTAATATGGTATATCAGGAAACATAATGAATATGTGACTTATAATTTTATGGTTGCTGGTTTAGCAAATAGCAAGACAAGGCTTGGACTTGTTTGGCTGATTTCATACAAAATGTATGTGTTGTCCTCAATATTAATATAAACCTGCTTTTTCTGGTTGAGAAATATTACAGAGATACTGTACTGTGGTTTCTTGAGATGATGGATACATAAAGCTAGCTCATTCACTTGTATCTAGCACAAAAAACTAGTGTAATGTCAGGCAGTTCAAATCATTTTGGTTATATGTTACTGATATCCCATGCCCGGCCGGGACGCCCCTTTGTCACTAGATCCGGGAGAGCAGTCCCTCAGAACCTTTGTTGGCAGCCCCCCTGGGTTGCGTCGGGGCCACTTTCGTGGAACACCGGAGCTTATATTGGTTGGGCTCCATGGCCTCCATCAGGGGGAGCTGCATAGAGCTGCACGGCTTAATGGGCCTGTCTGGGCGGGAGCGCAGCCACACCCGGAAATGCAGCCATAAGTAGGTCAACGAACACCTGCAGCACTCCCAGGTGGGCTATAAGAGGAGCCTGCAGCCACTACTCAGGGCGCCAAAGTCGGGAGGAGGTGGACGAAGCTGCCCTGGGAGGAGTGGAAAGATTTGGGGTTATATTCCTTTTTATTTTGGGATTGTGTTGTGCCTGGGGGTCCACAGGGAAGACGTGCCCCACAGGTGAAGAAGAAAAATAAATCTTTTTATTTATTTGTCTGTGTCGGGTCGGCGCCAACCAAGCGCCAATCTCACACCTGCTACTGCAATTATCATAACGTAAACCAGCATATGCTCCTGTTTCCATTCACTGAACTTTAGTGCAATATTTTAAAGTCTTCCTCTCTATATATAAAGCTGCGAAAGACATAACCCTCTTTACCTTGCAGGATTCAATTAATACAAATACAGGAGAGAGTGTTCTCCAATCTAAGTTACAGGTGCTATTAACATTTTGACAAGAAATAAAGTCATTACAATTGGCAGAGCCTTAAACTATAAGGTCAACAAACTATGAAACAACCTCTCTGTAAATATATTGTAATAGAAGTTCAATTTTTCTTAGCTTTTACAAGCAAGGCCAACTGTCACAGTATTAGCATAGCATGCTCACATTAAAACTGGTTATGTCACTGTTCATATATCAATTTAACAATTATGCTAATTGGGTATGACGGGCTATTACTAATTCTTATCAATCTTTTTTTACTTCTCAATATCTTATGGTGCCACTTAGGAATGCAGGCCTTTTTATTTCTGGAATGGGATCTCATTTTGGTAAGGAGATGTATGCAACAGCACCACCACTGACCTTCATCAAACATAGATAGATAGATAGATAGGTGGAACTTTGTCTCCTGCGGAATATTTGGCAATAATAAGATAATAACGCTTATTATTATCCAGCAGAATAATGATCAGTAGTCATTTCCTTGTGTTGTCAGAAGCGTATAATATTATTTATAAAAAAATTTTCAGCAGGTTTCTTTTGGTATATTATCTATACTACATATTTGTGAGATTGGAAGGATTTTAAGCTCATGCATGTGCCATCACTTTACTCTGTTACCTAGACCAACCTCTCACACAGAGTAGCATGAATAAAACATAAAATACTGTCAAATGTATATAGCAAATAGGTTTGGTGAGAAGTAAAAAAGTACAAAAAGACAAGGGCTAAAGCAAGTCATATTTGAGATATATATATATATATATTGTGAAGGACAGCCGGGTCCCATGCCTGGCAGGGACACCCCTACTGCTTATGTTCCGGGGGAGCCACCATGGGCACTCCAGTACCTCCCCCGGGACGCTTGGTGGCAGCCTCCATGGCTGACGGTGATTCCCCAACCACCCGCAGGGCTCCATGGGAGATGGAGTCCTCCACAGCCTGGTTGGGGGCTTGAATGGCCGCTAGGGGGAGCTGCATGGACTCAGCAGCCTGGCTAGACGAATCTTCAGCCCCACCCGGAGGTGCAATTAGGACCAGGTGGTCAAGCACCTAGAACACTTCCGGGTGGGTTATAAAAAGGGCCAGCCACCACCACTCAAGGAGCCAGAGTCGGAAGGAGGAAGAGGACTAAGCTTGAGGAGGAGTGATGGTAAAGGAAAAGGACTGTGTTTGTTGTGCTTTGGGACTGTGTTTGGGCTGTGTGGCACAGGGAAGACGTGTCCCACAGCTGAAGAAAAATAAAAGTCTTTGTACTTTTTATAACTCCGTGTCTATCTGTGTCGGGTCAGGCGCCTATATAGCTCCTTTCACTATATATATATATATATATACTGTATATCCACTTCATTAGGTACTCTTTGTTAGCAAAAATATCTAATCAGCCGATCACATAGCAGCAACTCAATGCATTTAGGTATGTAGACATTGTCAAGACAACCTGCTGAAGTTCAAACTGAACATCAGAATGAGGAAGAAAGTTGATTTAAGTGACTTTGAACGTGGCATGGTTGTTGTTGCCAGACGGGCTGGTCTGAGTATTACAGAAACTGCTAATCCATTGGGATTTTCACACACAACCATCTCTAGGGTTTACAGAGAATGGTCTGAAATAGGGAAAATATCCAGTGAGCGGCAGTTCTGTGAGCAGAAATGCCTTGTTGATGCCAGAGGTCACAGAAGAATAGCCAAACTGGTTTGAAAGGCAACAGTAATTCAAATAACCACTTGTTACAATTGAGGTATGCAGACAGAAGAGCATCTCTGAATGCAAAACATGTTAAACCTTGAAGTAGATGGGCTACAGCAGCAGGAGACCACACCAGGTGCCATCCTGCCTCATATCAATGGTTCAGGCTGGTGGTGGTGTAATGGTGCGGGGAAATATTTTCTTGCCACACTTTGGGCCTAACTGAGCATCGTTTATATGACACAGCCTACCTGAGTATTGTTGCTGACCATGTCTATCTATTTATGACCGCAGTTTACCCACCTTCTGATGGTTACTTCCAGTAGGATAATGCACCATGCCACAAAGCTCAAATCATCTCAAACTGGTTTCTTGAACATGACAAGTGAGCTCATTGTCCTCAAATGGTCTCCACAGTCACCAGATCTCAATCCAACAGAGCAACTTTGGGATTTGGTGTGTGAAAGGCACTATATAGCGCCTGACTCAACACAGATTGGACACGGGGGGCACGTGTAAAATAAAAGGATTTTTATTACTCTTCAGCTGGAGGGCACGTCTTCCCCATACTCCCCCCAGCCACAACACAGTCCCAAACACCAGTACAGCACAAGCACTCTTCTCTTCCTTGGCACCACCACTCCTCCCTCGCAAGCTTGTCCTCCTCCACCCGACTCTGGCCGATGAGTGGTGGTTGCTGGCTCCCTTTTATAGGTCACCTGGAAGTGCTCCAGGTGTTTGATCACCAAGATCCGGCGGCACTTCCAGGTGTGATGAAGCCGTGGCCCACACGGGCTCAGGAGTCCCAAACACAGCACCCCCTGGCGGTACCTGCGGGACCCAACAGAGCTGCCCCCAACTCCAATTCCCAGGGAGCCCTGTGGGAAACCGAGGCACTACACCAGCCCAGGGGTGTGGCCATCTAGCGTCCAGAAGGAGGTATTTCACTGTCCAGGGCTGTTCCCCCTGAATACAGTGTGCAGGGGCGTCCAGGCTGGGCATGGACGCCAGGCGCCTGTCACAGGTGGAACAGGAAATTTGCATCATGGATGTGCAGCCGACAAATCTGTATCAACTGTGTGATGCAATCATGTCAATATAGACCAAAATCCCTGAGGATTGTTTATATATATTTTATGTGGGGTATCTTCTGGGACTCTGAGTAGGAGGACTTTAGAAAGACTTATTGTTTTAAAAAAGAGAAATGCAAGTGCTGAGAGGAATCTAGGTTCTATCTAAAATGTTTCTGCAATTATATTTACTTTATGGAGAAATTTCAGTACATGTTAGAAAAAATAAAGATACCTTGCAAACTGCACCTGACAATGCAGGGAAACCAAACTGACACAACAAAGCTTTTTTCTTGGTTTTATCAGTAAATCATATTGCATGATATTTTTCATGCTTTAGGAAAAGATGTTTTTATTGAATGTTATTTTGTGTTATACTTTATCTACAGTATATTTGTAAATGTGAGAAGTGCACTATGTAAGAAGAAACAAAACATAAAAGATAAGAATGTAGAGGTTCGATAAATCAAAGCAGACTATTCAGTATTTTTTGCTTCAGCTACATATTTTGGTAGTTTATCCCACATTCATGTGACTCTTTTGTGTGAAGAAGTGCTCCCTGACTACAGACTTCAATACACTTTCCTTTCATTTACACTGGTGTCCTTTAGTACATCATTTGCTGTTTAATTAAAAGAATTCTGCTAGATGTATTGTACTGATGCTTTTGAACAAATTTTGCCATTGTTTATTTTCAGAACTGTAACAATATCTGATTATCTTTTAATCTCAGACGTTTGTTCTAGATTAATATAAACATTAATTGTCATTACTTATATACTCCAGAGGGGACTGGGCGGTCTCATGGTCTGGAATCCCTACAGATTTTATTTTTTCTCCAGCCGTCTGGAGTTTTTTTTTTCTATCCCCCCTGGCCATTGAACCTTACTCTTATTCAATGTTAATTAATGTTGATTTATTTTGTTTTATAATTGTGTCTTTCATTTTTCTATTCTTTAATATGTAAAGCACTTCGAGCTACTGTTTGTATGAAAATCTGCTATATAAATAAATGTTGTTGTTGTTGTTGTTGTACTCACATCTCTTGTGCCAGTCTGAGAATTTAACCTCTAGAAGCACAATATAAATACTCCTTGTAGTCTCTGTTAATCATAGCCTCAGTTTAGGAAACCAACAAAATATGCAGAACAGAGTCCTATTTTTAATTAGTCCTAGTCATATTCAGGTATGGGAGCCTGCATGGAACAGTTTGAATGGTCCAATGTGAATTGTGGTTGTTAAATGAATGAAGTGCCCCACCTTTGCTCTCATCCTTCTCATAAGATTGTCAATACTTTAGATGATAAAAAATGAAATACAGTTTTAAACAATATAGATTATTTGGTTTTAACTTTAAGATCTTGCTTTATATGCATAAATAAAGAGATTAAATCATGTACAATATGTGAAATGCTGCGCAACAAGATCTTATTATAAAGAGTAAATTATATATTGTTTTATCTGTAGTTAGGTGAATGATGGCATATTATTGCTCAAATTACTTGGACTGTATTTTTTCTGAAATGTTTATTTACATGCATTTTTCATATTTATGTAGCTTTTATACCTATTTTTTTGCTTTGTAGAAGTAATATGTATGCTATTTGTTTAAACAAAATGGTCCATTTCATCAGTTTCAATATTTACTTTAAAGGCGGACAGATAACTGAATGAGAGTATCAGATGTACTGCTACCGGAATGGCTGCTGTCTGTTCTACGCCTTTCCTTATGTGTGTAAACACCTTGCTTTCAACAGGAAAAATGAATACATGTGGAAAGATAAATGGAGCCAAGCTTTAACGATAGCAAATTACATAAAAAGCCCATATGTGACTCATAATATATATATAGTTCTAGTGGCTTTGCATTTGTAATCCTGAAAACCTGCAGGCAGGACATGATTAACTCTGTGAGGATGTGGCTCTGAACACTGCTCTCCTCACATAGCTTACACATTTAGACTGGCTGAGAGACAGAAAGCTTTTTATTGATCAGCTTTAAACAACAAACCTGTTCTGGACATGCATGGCTTGAAAACTCTGTCACTCTGTACACATTTCTAGGCTCTCCTCTGGAAAGATGAAAGAGCTTTCACACATGCAGATGCAGGCACAAATACGCCAGCCCACACCTTCCCACACATGCACGCACACACTCTGTACCCTTTAAATGTCCTTGAAAGTATGTACCAGCACCTAGTAAGAAGTGAAAGATGAAAGAGACATTTTAATTTGAAGATAAAGTCATCCATTTCTGAAGCAAAATTAACTTTAGGCAAGCATGCTCAAGTATTAGACATATTACATACAGTAGAAAGAATATTTTCTGTTCACCAATGATAGCTACTGCACTTGTGATTCCATAAATTATTTAGATTTGAATTATTAATTATTATTTATTAATTATGAATGCAAACCTCCTGTTTAATAATTCACTTACAGTTTACATTTCAAAATAGGGTCAACACCCAAATAGGTATAGCTATTTGTTAATATTATCAGCCCATTTAACAAACACATTGTACTGTTAATACTTTCAAATGATGCAAAGGTAAGCACTGTTCCCCCAAGTCCAGTGTTCAAATCCCACCTACACATCATCAGTATAGAATGTGTGTTACTCACATATCTGTTTTGGTCCAATGGCTGGTCAATTCATGACTCATAAAAATATTGTGATGTGAGAGTGGAAATGTGAACGAGGGCACTTTATGGTACCCTGTATTGGGATAAAATAATTGAGAATATCAGGGTTTGTCTCATGTGATTTTTTTGAGGCATCAATGTAAAGCTGGAAATTGTATATATCTGGAGGTGAATTGCTAGCTGATTCTTAAACTTTATTACACAGTACTTAAAGAGAGGGATCAATACATGAAAGTTACATTGAATGCCATACAAGGAACAATGTGTATCTATCTACTATATTTTAAAAAACGCTAAGGTCAGTGTGTGTCCAGTCTCTCTGAGCAATCTAATTGGTCAATTTCACTTCGGTGATGTGACAAAAGAATAAGTACAAATGTGAAACGGAGGCTGAGAAGATCACCTTCAAAGACAGAAGGTATAAAGCTGGGCAGGAGGCAAGAAAGGTGACTCGAAAATAATGACACAGTCTGAGAAGCAGACTTTACAGGAACACACTCAAGAGAAGGAGCACCAGCGAAGAGACTTGCACACGCGTAAATGCAGAGGAAAGGGGCTGAAGGAATATACGTAGGGGAAAAGGTAGCAAATATTTTTTAATTTTTCTATTACATACAACAAGTACTGTGACTAGTTATTTTATAACATAACATGACATTCTTAAAAATGCCTAATCCATAATTAGGATCATGTCATGAAGTAGCCTATTCTGGCAGCATCAGGCACAAGGCAAGAAACAGTCTTGGACATGGTACCAGCCTGCTCATACATCCACCATGCAAACTGAAAAGTGGAAATTAAATGAACACGAGTATCTGGGATGTGTGAGGAAAATCAAAGAACCCAGACAGGAAAAATTATCTAAATAAGGAAAGAGCATCCATCCATGCATAACAGACACTGGCCTTGTGTAGTACTGAAAGCAAGAACAATGGCTCCTCTTTGCTAAAATGCTGACCACAGCACCACACTGTTGTTCAACAAGATTGGATTATTTATAGGTTTACAGTCAAATTTTTATTTGCATGTGCTATTCAACATGCTTCATTTTAAAGTGCTTTAAAGAAATAACAGCTTGCCTAAAATAATCAGTTAAAATAATAATAATGATAAACTGCAATACCAAAAGATCAAAACATGAAACAAGAAAACTACTAAAAACAAAAATGTTCAAGTTGAAGTACAAAGGTTAATAAATTATTAACCTAAACTAGTGCTCATTATCACTTGAGTGATTTCATATATTCACAAGAGTCCTTTAAAAGATAATGCCTTGAGGGGCTAAAAAAGAAATGCAAATTTTAGGAATAGTATGCAGATAAATTCAAAATTGTCTGAAATACTGACCAAGCTGGAGCAAATCACGTATACTTTTGGTAATCCCAATTTTAGACATATGGAAAACTCACATTTGAAAAAAAACTTTGGGCGGCACAGTGGCGCAATGGGTAGCTCTGCTGCTTCACAGTTAGATGACCGAACCCAGGTCCTCCTTGCGTGGAGTTTGCATGTTCTCCCCGTGTCTGCGCAGGTTTCCTCTGAGTGCTCCGGTTTCCTCTCACAGTCCAAAGACATGCAGGTTAGGTGCATTGGCGATCCTAAATTGTCCCTAGTGTGTGCTGGGTGAGTGGGTGTGTCATGCAGTGGGCTGGCGCCCTGCCCGGGGTTTGTTTCCTGCCTTGCGCCCTGTGTTGGCTGGGATTGGCTCCAGCAGACCCCCGTGAGCCTGTAGTTAGGATATAGCGAGTTGGATAATGGAAGGATTGAAAAATCTTTGCATGCATTCCAGTGTGAGACTATGCGAACACTTACAATGTGTAAAAAAATGTGCAAAAAAAATTTAGATTTATAAAGCCTGGCATACACACTTTTCTGTGTAATTTACCTTTAGAAATCACAATCATCTTGTAAATGTGAGTACATGAACGAGCCTTGAACTCTGCATGGTTGCCGCCCTAAAACTATCATACATGTACTATGCTAATCAACCTCAAACATATGCAGTCACAATGTTGCAGGCCTTTATTGGCTGGTGGAGTAGCCACTTTCCTGATTTACTGAGACCCTCCCGTAATCAAGAGCATCTGGCTGCCTGTGCAAGGTCATGCAAGGCATTATAGCACCTCTCCCGTGTATTCTACGTGTCAGGAAAACGTGTAAGGTACCAGTGCTGACAACCACAATTTGCTGACTTATGTAATGATATGATTACGATTACAATGAAAAGTATAGGCCATACAACAAACTGTGATTTCAGCCAGTTACCTCACCAACAAACCAGCCACCATGTACAGTACCATCATGACTGTCAAAGCTACTTTGCCTCAAAATAAATGAGTTGTGGGTTGACCAAGGCCTCTGAACCATGATGTTTGTCAGTCTCATTTGGGCATCACACACAACTTGTGCATTAATCGAATGTAGCTTCTTACAGTTAACAAAAGCGCCATCAATCTCATTTAGATGCCCTTATTGCAATATGAGTGCTGTAAATTGCTCCAGTTGTGCTGGAAGAAACAAACACTGTTGCAGTTGCCTTTTCGTCCACACCATGAGAAAACCGGTCGTAGCACCTCGATATTTGGTTAATGGCTTCCAGCACAGCGAACATGATGAAGTTAAGCTTGGCAGAGGTATTTGTCAACCAGTTCCCTGAGAATTGGAGAAGTCACCCCGCGCAATTAGACAAATGGCAAGAAAATGAATTCAGAACTTCTTTTTTTTTTTAATTAAAACTGACACTGCTTGCCTGAGTTAGGATGTTGAGTGAGCTTATAGTTAGTACAGCAGCTCACATTTTCAATTTGAAAAAGAAGCGATAGAAAACAATTTTAAATTACTGTTTACTGAGCAATAGACTTGTTATCTTAACAACATTTGTCTGTTTTACTTCTAAACGTATTATCTTGTTAGCCTTATATCTTCTCGATAAACATCTTGTGATTACTTGGTACACTTGTGGCTTTGTTTAAAGATTTGTACTGTGTTTATTATTTGTTTGTTTATGTCATGCGGCCTAGGTTTTGGTAAGAAACAAGTATTGCATAATTAAAATGGTAATCCATATTTATAATTATACCTAGCTGATATACTGTAAAAAACACCTGTATAAACATAGTACATGTATATTTGAACATCATAAAAGCTGTAGTGCAAGGAATAATTAAAAATTATTAAAACCTATAAGTGCAAATATATTTACATGTGAGCAGTGTTTAACTGCCAATATCAATTAACTGAATTAATGTGTGAGAATGAATATTTTTTGTAGACAAATAGTGAAAACTACTTTTTCAAATTAAGCTTTGTTTCAGATAAGTACATTATACAAGAAATTAATATGACACCTTGTAATTATGAGAAGCACTTTATTTTCTTTTATGCCATGCCTATTATTGATAAATATTTTCTGTGCATTTTTTATTAGATAAAGTATGTAGTTTTTAGGAAATTTTATTTATTTCAGTATTTTTATGGTCAGTTAACAGTAAGCCTACAGAATTTTATTTTGTTAATTAAAAAATGAGCAAGTAACCCCTGTGGTCTATAGTTTACTTATAAAAATACCAAAATTAACACTTTAATATAGAAAATAAGAACTCTATTAGTCTGTCTATGCAGGAGCTTAATGTGAAAAGTTTTTAATGGGATAAAGGAAAAATATATTGGAATCAGTACTAGAAATGGCCAATACTATAATATGGAAATAGTAAGGATTTATCTCTTGGAGCCATGAGACAGCTGTAATGATTGTTTTTGGGAACAACTTTCCTGAGATTGAAAATTTACATTAAGGATATTACCACGGCATGGAAAGTATTATGGGGGAATGGCAAAGGCAAGTTCAGAATATCCATTTACAGAGAAGCCAAACTAACCTGAGACATCAAAACTACGACACTAACCAGGTCTGTTCTAGCCAGATCTCTGAAATTAAATTTGTTTTCAGTTTTTTAACTAATAGTATTTTTCAATAAGAAGCAACACTAGGATTCTAACTTCCGTGTGCCAACATCTACTGCATGTTGTCACAGTGTGTCACGTAATCTCCATGTCATGTGACCAGCAGCAAGCATAGCAATGGTAAGTAACATGGCCATGCAAAGATACCACAAAATGGCGATGGTGACTCCAATAGAAAGAATTCCAAAATGGCTCCAAGATGATATCACTATCATAACATCAAAAATAATAAATATAAAACACATATAAAAATAAACATACATACATACAACAAAAATTTTAAAAATGTAGCGGAAAGCTTCCAGGGAAACTATGACATGGATTCCTGATAGCACCGCCATTGTCACCCTAAACAAAGAATGCCTACATTATTACAGATGCAATTTAAACCCAAAATGATATGCAACAAAATCGTAAACTTAACATTGAATGCCAAAACTCAGAAGCATACACATAATGACATTTACAGATATATATTTTTTTCTTTAAATAGTACTACATTACTTAAAGCCTTCAAAGTTTCTACTCCTTCTAGCTGGATTCCCCTGTAATTTATACATAAACTATCGATTTGACATGCAGAATTGTCACCTAACATAAGAGAGCGTTCTCAAACCTGCTTAATCCAATTCAGGGGGGCAGACCTATTTATAAATCCATGCACACAAAGCCACACATCATGCCAAACCACCATTTAACCTCTTCTTCTTATTAAATAAAGCTGCTTAAATGGCTTATGGACACTCCACAAGAAAAATCAAAGAAATAAAAAATAATTTTAAAACATTTTTGTAACGTACATAGCCTTCTGCAGCCTGCATACTTCCACTTTGGATATGTCACCTATAATAACTATGAAAAATTGCACTGTGCTTCGATTCTCTACTCTCGACTTAGGGTTGTTTTCTGTTTAAGACTAGGAGAGGGAGTGCTGTTCTAAACAGTAACAAATGAAATTTAAACCAGAGTGAGTCACCATCACCATTTCTGCTCTATAGCGGCCGCTTTACATTGACTGAAGAAGCTGACAGACATAGGATAGGGCAGCACTAACTTGGCATTTTCTCTCTATGGCCCCAAGAGATAGAGTTCAGACCTTTAAATGAACATAATCAATAATCATTATAAGCATAGTTAAAGATTTTACAATCCATCAATGCATCAGTATCAATGGAAGGTCTTAAAATAATTAATACTGACAGAATACATTGAGAGAGAAAGAGACAGCAACATTATTCCCTGGATGATAACAGCTTTACAGTGTAAAGACCTAATAGCTCAAGAAGGCCATTTAAAGGGCCAATCAATGGAAACATTTTTGGAAAACAGAAGAAATCACAGTGTCCAAATATATGAATTAAGAAACAAAGAAACATGAGTTAGTAACAATGATAAGAGACTAAGCACATTAAATAAGGTTGTCTTTATACATACAGGAAAAGCAGAGAATGAAGGAAATACCTTTGTAAATTGTCTCAGGAGGATTTTAGACCAGCAGGAGCCATCAGACCTGCTCAGTTCGCCATGACAGAGATTCAACAAGGATCTAAAAGTGTGCTAGAGGTGTGAGATGCCAATTCTTTCATTTTCAGTTATGATTGTGTAGAATATTGTCTCAGTGTGTTTTTTTTTGTCTGTCAGACCTTACACTGGCACTC
Source organism: Polypterus senegalus (assembly GCF_016835505.1). Lineage (NCBI taxonomy): Eukaryota > Metazoa > Chordata > Cladistia > Polypteriformes > Polypteridae > Polypterus > Polypterus senegalus. The sequence continues at coordinate 122,649,390 of NC_053161.1, read as the reverse complement.
GTGCCCTATGAATGGAGAAATTGTCATTCTAGAATAAATGCTACCATCAGGATAGAAATGCTTCATTATACAACATATGACTCAGAACTGCTTTGTACTTTCTGGCATTTACTATAACCTTGAGGAAATCAGTAGACATGTTACCATGCCATGAATACATTCCACAGCATAATTCCTTCAGGAAACTTAACAAAGGAGAAAAAGACACTCAGACTAGTAGACCTCTTTTGCTGTACACAATGCATGTACTCATTTGCTTGGTTACAATAAAGAATGACATATCTGACCAAATTGATTTTTTTCAAGGGCTCAGATTACAATTGCTTAGATTTTTTTTAACCACTTTACACACATTTCATTTTTTAAGTGTAACTACAAAACGAACAGACCTCTGGTCCTCTCAAGATCAACGTTGTACCAGCAGGTTGCTATGCCACATGTGCTTGATGGGCAGCAGATGCCAGACCTGCCATTTTTCCTTTTGTACTTCACTTTAAGCTCAGTAAATATGGCTGCTCTTCTTTTTCCTTCTGCCATGTCATTTTCTTGATTGGTTTGCCCATGTAGTTTGCCGCAAGAGAGACACAAACCCCAGTAACATTGCAGTATTTGACTCTAATCACATTTTTTACTTCACCAGCACATATCACTTAAAAATCTTTCATTTAAGACCAAGATCCAAGAATCGTGCTCTGCAACTTGTTTCATACTCGGAAGATGTCGTGTATTTTTTGTTCGTTTTGGAACTATCACCTCAATCATTTTGCCAGAAGAAATAACTTGGCAGAGGTTGTCACTTGGCATATTTTTTGCTTCAACAGCCTGTATCACATCATAAGCTTTTGATTAAGACCAAGATCAAGGCTATAACCCCAGTGGTTCTCAAGTAAGTGCATGGCAGACAGACAGACACAACCCTTAGCAATTTATATACATAGATATGGGACTTATGCATGGCAAAATGACCATTTTGGAAGTTTGCCATGGATGGACCTGCCTGCTCCAACTTTAGGTTGCCATTTATAGTTAAATGCGCCCCAGTTGCTTTTTCATTTTTTATTAAAGCATTGACATCTCAGATGCTCCTGTCTGAATATGTATTTTCCTACAACTTCCAACCTATCATCTCCCCTTCTATTTAAGCCACAAATGAATTCTGTTGCTGAAGTAAATACTACTACGAGGGACATTCAAAACAGTTTACACACTTTTATATTTTCATTGGAAACAGTGAAGGGAGGAGTAGTAATTGGTTGTGTCTGAGAGTGTCATGTGACTAGTTCTGTCTGGCAAGCCAGATGTCTTTGCAGTTTAGTATAAGAATTGTCACCTTGTGGTGAAGATGGCCGCAAAACTTATAAATTGCACCAAAGAGGAACATCGTTCTGTCATACGCTTTTTGTGGACAGAAGAGAACTGTGTTGTTGCACAACGCCCGCCCCCACACTGCAGCCCACACATTGGAAACCCTCAGACAATTGAAGTAGAAGGTTATGGAACACCCATCTTATAGTCTGGATTTAACCCCATCTGATTTGCACCTTTTTGGACCACTCAAAGAAGCTTAAATGGGAAGAGGATTTTCATGTGGTGGTGATGTAAAAGCAGCAGTGCATCATTGGCTACATGCTCAACCAAAAACGTTTTTTGCTGATGGCATTAAAAAGTTGGTATGACACTGGGGAAATTGCAACACAAAGGAAGGTGACTATGTAGAAAAGTGATGTCATTTCTTTTTGAAATTCTTAATAAATAGAGTTTAAAAAAGTGTGGAAACATTCTGAACATCCCTCGTATAATAGTGAAAATTTCCTTTTTTATTTAAGAAATGAAGCCCAAAATTTGGCCAACTTAGACCTTAGCAAATGCCTGATGTTTAACCCACCCTTTTATTACATCTAGGCTAGACTACTGTAGTATCATACTGTGGCGTCTTCCAAAGTCTGTTCTTACCAAATTACAGTTTGTTCAGAACTCTGCTGCTACAGTTCTCACTTACACCTTATGTCCCGGGAATATATTATGGAAACTTTAAGGGAACTACAGTGGCTTCAAACTGAATTTCATATTCAACCTTTAATACTTCTTTTAACTTACAAAGCCTTAAACAACTGTGCTCCACCCTATCTCTCTGATATTTTACACCTCTGTGTTCCTGCCAACATCTCAAATCAGTGCTCTACTTAGCCATGCTAGGGTTAAGCCCAGTATAATGGATGATTGAGCTCCAACCCTGTGGAATGCTCTTAGAAACTCAGAGAAGTCAAGATAGTACCAATTTATACAAGTAGACTGAAAACTTTTCTGTTTGCTAAATCTTTTATATACATTGTTTTGTTATCCTTTTATGATATCCTTTTTAGTTATTTTTGTTATGCTTTTTACCATGTCCTTAAACTCTAAAAGGAACATTATAAATTGTTTTTCTTCTTCTTATTATTATTATTGAATGAATGGCAAATATTCTCCAACAGTCAAATGTCTTTCAAAGCCAATGCGATCACTACTTTAGGCACTCATTCAATAAAATGAACGGCTAGTTCTGTCTAGCCTTTCTTTACGTTTAATACAATGGGATGTGAATTCTTTAACCATCTCAATGGTCTCAAATATGTTACAGTACCTGCTTTTTATAAATATGTTCCCCATATTTACTTCAGTTTTTTTTATTTGTTATAAAGCATTGCTATAGTGGTCAGTGCTGCAATCATGTAGTTTTGCCATTCTAGGTTGGAATCATAGACTTGGTCACTATCAGTGTGGGATTTGTCAGTTCTCTCTGTGTCAACATGGATTGTCCCACCACATTCTGAAAGACATGTATGTTAGATTAATTGGTAACCCTAAAATACTTCAGTATGTTTGAGTCTAAGTGTGTATATGAGTGTACCATGTGAAGAAATGGTATGCTATGCTGGGATGTTTACTCTGTCACTACTGGGATTACAGTAAGTACATTTGGCAGACTGAATAGACTGGTGGCTTTTAATAGTATTCCTTATAAAAGACACCTGAGTTTAAAATCTCTTTCTATTGTATAATAAATCAAGAGGGGCTGATCAGCATTAGATGGATGAGAATGACCAACCCAGGACAGGATGTCAAACCATTTTAGAACCCACCTTGCTATTCTGGGTTTATTTAAAACTAGCTTAGTCATTTGCAGTCTGTGGCAGGTAAACAGAACACCATATGAACATGGGAAGAATGCGTAAAACTTAAACAAACGGGAATTAGATTAGGAGTTGAACCCAGGTCCCTAGAGCTATGTGGCCTCAGAACAAAGCTCTGTACCACCATGCTTTCCAACACAGAAACAATGCAGCAAATTAAACATTTGATTATTCAAGTGAAATAAATCTTGTCTTACTGAAACTGTATTGCCATTGTGTCAACACATTATTTTAAAAGAATGACCAACTAGAGAATTCAAAGCCACAATATTATTTAAATAAACACAACTGAAAAACAATATAAATCTTTGTAGTAAAGCCATTTGCAAAACAAAATTGTTTTCCCTGAAGTCAGTGCATTTCACACCGCAGTCTCGGGTTAAAATCCCTCCCATAGGAGATATCCATTTCCCCTTTTCTCAATAGCACAGTGCTCCAGATTCCTCTCCTGTTTTATTTTTGTATCTTTCCTTACCAGAAAAGCAAAATCAATATTTCATTAAATGCGTTTTTTAAAGCGGTGCACTGCCATAACCTACTTGAATGCTCACATATCCTACCTCTTCAGCCCCCGAGACCTCATTTAACCAGCCATTTCCATTTTATTTACAGAGTCACATACATCACAACTGTGTTTTGCAGCCATGATGTTGGATGGGAAAGTTAAATAAAGTTTGCAGTGCCTGCAAGGACATGCCAGCTGGCAGGTCAATTCACTCTGCGTTTCTGAAATACTGTAAGGGTTTTATATATATATATATATATATATATATATATATATATATATATATATATATATATATAAAATGAAAAAATGATTACCAGAAGTCTCTGTTTACTAAATTGCTAAAACCTCTGAAAACCAAAAGTAAAAAAAAAGATTTCAATCAAATCAAAGACTCATTTGAGGAAATGCTCTTTTATTTTGACCTTGGGCCAGCAGTCATGCACTCTTTCTGTGCATCCTGGATGTTCAGCTAGAGAAGTCACTGAATTAATCAGGAGAATGGAGCACATCTAACCGCACAGACACCTTTGAGCTGAAATTCTGGTTTCTGGCTTCATTCCAGCCACACTTTACACGGGTGCCACCTCCAAGTCACACTCCAAAAGAATGGGTACCCTGAAGCAGGGATTAACAATGTCGACAACTTCCTTCTAGAGAAAGACATAATCCATAACAGGCCTGACAAAACCCTCACAGCCTGCTGTTTTTATTCTGTACCACATACCACAATTCTCTGTAGCAACAGTAGTAATTGGGGGCAGCCAAACTATTATGGACAGCAAGGAACAGAACAAAAACAAGTGAGCATTGTGTACAGTTAGTAATTCATTTTATTGCCACATGTAGTTTGATAGCAAGTCTTCCTCTATGTCATTATTGCAAATTCTTAATATTATTGCATGTTATTATTGCATATTTAGCTGACACCTTTTATGACTTACAAGTTTAGGATATGGTACAATTGTTATTCTTAATTTCAACTTACTCAGGGTCATACAGTAAGGGAGGAATTGAACAGGTAATCTTAAAGCTTATAAAGTCCAATAGCTTAGACCCTATTGCTTTCTTGTAGATAATCTTTACACAACCTTCCATTTTAAAAATGCTGGTACACTGCAATAAAACTCAGCATGTCATTAACTGAGCCAAGCAGTAGATAAAAATGAATGACTCTTTCCATTTACTTTACTGTTAGCAGCAGAAAGGCATCTTGTAACCCTCTATGGGGATTTGGTTATTTTGCCTTGCAGGAAATGTTTGATAAAAACATTGCATTTTTTTTGTAACTGTATACATTTTTACACTTCACTGCAGGATATACAGCTCAAACTTGATTCACTTGCTCCCCTAGAACTGAAATTTCAAAAATATGTTTATTATGTATGAGCACTCATCCACTATGAAGTGCACATTAAACTCTTGGTAGATGGTGTAACTAAGATGAGCGTGGACCCACCATGCTGAAATAATAAAAAGCAATGCAAACAGAACAGCATGACTCAGTTTTTGAAACACAGAAGCAAAACATACCTTGAATCTTCTAGCAAAAACAATGAGCGTAAAATTTCCACAGACAGCTTTCGAAGGATATATCCCTTATGTTTCTTTGCTCCAGTCCTGAAAAGTAAAATTAAAACAGATAATTAGAGCAGACAACACTTACATGAAAAGCTCCCAACAACTACATATTGCAAGACTGCACATGTTAGCTTGTTAGCAGAGGTATGGCATAAGTGACATCCGTCAGACTGAGCTTACAGCTGTTAATAACTCATACAGTGTGAGATTCCAAGCCACTTTGTGCTGCTGTCATATGTGTCCACAACTTCATATTAAATCTTAATGTGCATAGAAGAAGAAGACAGTATGGTGGTATAGTGGCTAGCATCACTGCCTCACAGCTCCAGTAGATTTTTTTTTTTTTCCTTTTTCGAATCGGTGCTAAGAGAATGACAATCTTTGGCCCTCTATTAACGACCACTAGAGATAAATGAGCCCCGACTGGAAACAAGCTCATCTCAAATTCAACACTTGCCTCTTCAGTATGTACAATTCATGATTAATGGGATATATGAAAAAAGGCTTTGTTATTTTGAAGGTTTTCCTACTCTCTGCTTTATTCCGTCATCCCAAAATATGCCTATTAGTTTAATTGGTGAGTCTAAATTTGCTGTCTCTGGATGTGAACACGGCATGGCCTGTGATCAAATGGCATTCCATTCAAGGTTTGTTGCTGTCTTGCAATTGATGCTACTGACCACCCTAGCACCAGACCCCCACTGCCCCCCCAGGCACACAATGAACCTGAATTCAGTTAAGTGGATTTGTGACTCTTTTATTATTTTAACAACCTGCTCCATATTAAAAGAAATTTTGAAGCCTTTATGGAAACAAACGAGGGTAAGACGGATATAATAAAATATGAGAAGAAAAAGTATGTTCACAATGGATGACTCCTATATGCATATAGAATTCATCCTATTATTTACCATAGTTTGCAACTTGATACAAACAGCTTGTACCTCATTGGCAGGGCAGAAGCACTTCATAAATAGGATGCCATTCTGATCACCTAAAGTAGGGTAATTGAGTATGCCCAGTAATTCTAACAGCATATCAATGACCTGTGGTTGAGAGAGTGACACAAAGTACATAGACCTATTAAATCATATATAGCACGTCAAGAATCAAAAAGGAAGACACAAGATGGCAGGATAAGGACAGAATGGTAGGGAATTAGGAAATAGTTGTTGGCATGTAAAATCTCATAGGGATCCTATAAGACAGAGTTTTTAGAAAGCCAAAAAAGAGCACATTGTTTTTACAAAACACTGCACACAAGTAAATGCTAAACCATAAAAATCCATAGAACCAACTATAGTTCTCACCCATTCAATATACAGCATATTTGACAGATCCCCCGATGTGTCTACAAGTACACTAGTTTACTGAGAAACTCTGTAATTGTTAATTTTCATTTTGGTTTTCTTTTTATACTCATTGACATTAGAGTACTCAGCTCATCAAAATAACATTTTCCAATGAAGTGAGAAAGCAAACTTTGCATTTACTGTAGATCATAGTAAAGGATTAATTTTCCTGTTGTGGCTGAATAAAATGAATTATTTTGTTAACCTAGTTCATTTCTATAGATGGACTCGCTTCTGATCCAGGACTAATTACTGCTTGGTGGACATTTCTACAAAGTCATGGTCTGTCATTTTGTCAGGCTGATTTGGATAAGCATGTCAAAGAAATGTCAGGGAGATAAGTCATTACTTTCTATTTACTTCTCTTAGTTTCCTCATAGTTCATTTGTATGAGGTAGCTTCCATTATCTCTCTGTTATAAAAGAAAATCTTGAGAAGAGACTTTTGCCAAGAGATTTTGTCAAGTCTGGCCCTCCTCTCAACCATTTACAACCACACCCACACTCCACTTACCTCTCATTCATGTGAATGCTTTTTTATCAGACACAGTTCCTGCACTCTCAGCTCTTATAAATTTTTATGTTTTCCTCACTTTAAGTTCCCAATAAAAGAAGACTAATTACAGTGGTGTGAAAAACTATTTGCCCCCTTCCTGATTTCTTATTCTTTTGCATGTTTGTCACACAACATGTTTCTGATCTTCAAACACATTTAACCATTAGTCAAATATAACACAAGTAAACACAAAATGCAGTTTTTAAATGATGGTTTTTATTATTTAGGGAGAAAAAAAATCCAAACCTACATGGCCCCGTGTGAAAAAGTAATTGCCCCCTTGTTAAAAAATAACCTAACTGTGGTGTATCACACCTGAGTTCAATTTCCGTAGCCACCCCCAGGCCTGATTACTGCCACACCTGTTTCAATCAAGAAATCACTTAAATAGGAGCTGCCTGACACAGAGAAGTAGACCAAAAGCTCCTCAAAAGCTAGACATCATGCCAAGATCCAAAGAAATTCAGAAACAAATGAGAAGAGAATTAATTGAGATCTATCAGTCTGGTAAAGGTTATAAAGCCATTTCTAAAGCTTTGGGACTCCAGCGAACCACAGTGAGAGCCATTATCCACAAATGGCAAAAACATGGAACAGTGGTGAACCTTCCCAGGAGTGGCTGGCCGACCAAAATTACCCCAAGAGCGCAGAGACGACTCATCCGAGAGATCACAAAAGACCCCAGGACGTCTAAAGAACTGCAGGCCTCACTTACCTCAATTAAGGTCAGTGTTCATGACTCCACCATAAGAAAGAGACTGGGCAAAAACCGCCTGCATGGCAGATTTCCAAGATGCAAACCACTGTTAAGCAAAAAGAACATTAGGGCTCATCTCAATTTTGCTAAGAAACATCTCAAAGATTGCCAAGACTTTTGGGAAAATACCTTGTGGACTGATGAGACAAAACTTTTTGGAAGGCAAATGTCCCGTTACATCTGGCGTAAAAGGAACACTGCATTTCAGAAAAAGAACATCATACCAACAGTAAAATATGGTGGTGGTAGTGTGATGATCTGGGGTTGTTTTGCTGCTTCAGGACCTGGAAGGCTTGCTGTGATAGATGGGACCATGAATTCTACTGTCTACCAAAACATCCTGAAGGAGAATGTCCGGCCATCTGTTCGTCAACTCAAGCTGAAGCTATCTTGGGTGCTGCAACAGGACAATGACCCAAAACACACCAGCAAATCCACCTCTGAATGGCTGAAGAAAAACAAAATGAAGACTTTGGAGTGGCCTAGTCAAAGTCCTGACCTGAATCCAATTGAGATGCTATGGCATGACCTTAAAAAGGCGGTTCATGCTAGAAAACCCTCAAATAAAGTTGAATTACAACAATTCTGCAAAGATGAGTGGGCCAAAATTCCTCCAGAGCGCTGTAAAAGACTCATTGCAAGTTATCGCAAACGCTTGATTGCAGTTATTGCTGCTAAGGGTGGCCCAACCAGTTATTAGGTTCAGGGGGCAATTACTTTTTCACACAGGGCCATGTAGGTTTGGATTTTTTTTTCTCCCTAAGTAATAAAAACCATCATTTAAAAACTGCATTTTGTGTTTACTTGTGTTATATTTGACTAATGGTTAAATGTGTTTGATGATCAGAAACATTTTGTGTGACAAACATGCAAAAGAATAAGAAATCAGGAAGGGGGCAAATAGTTTTTCACACCACTGTATGTCGAAATCTTATTGATGATTTTCATCCTGAAGGGTTATCAACAGAAGAAATGAGCACATGGCCAATCCTAGCACCAAGAAACGATGAAGTCAAACGAATTAATGCAAAATTGTTAATCGGTTACACAGGAATGACATATAAAATTTTAACAGGTGACAAGAAAGGTAATGTAGTACATCTTCAGCAGATAACATTAGACACCAAAGGAGATCTTGATTTTCCATTCGTATTAAAGCGTTTACAGTTTCCTGTTAGAATAGCTTTTGCTATGATAATTAACAAATCACAGGGACAAACATTCAAAAAAGTTGGTTTATTTATTAGAGAGAAAGAAACGATATTCACTCACAGACAGTTATATGTTGCGTTGTCAAAATGCAAGTCCAAACGCAGAATCAACATTTGATGCAATATTTACAAAAAGTTCATTCAAAAAATTGTTTTTACTGAAGTTTAACAGTTAAAGTGTAAGTTTAAAAAGTATTTGCATTTTAATTTCAAAGACAAACAGAACAAAAACATATGACGCAACGAATAACTCTAACGCAACATGAAACAATTTTCTGTCAATTTATTACGTTTAACTACTTTGTATTTTTTACTACAGTTAATTACTCAATGTAATGTAAAATAGTTATATTATGCATATGTAACAATTAACAATATGTAACATAAATTCCACTTTTTATACCTGCTTAACCCAAGTGTGCCTTAGTAATATATTACAGGACATGGTGTATGTTGAAAATGGATAAATTTGTTGTATTCTAAGTGGTGTGTGTGTGTGTGCCAGCCAGTGAACCAATACAGCATCTCCTTTTAGAACACAAGAGTAATTGTCTAGGTCTAGCACTGCAAGCCTTCATGCATTGTGGAGGATTGTAACCTGATTCTTGACAGATTATATTTCTCTCTCTTCTTTTAGCCATACCTATTTCATTTTCAGAGCTGCCAGTAGGCACAGAGGACATACTAACTCATGGAAGTGCCAAGTGCAGCTCCATTAACATATGATAATATGTCTCTCCACTACCAGTACGTGCTCCTAAAATCCCCTTGTCTGCCAGGTGTCCCATTACTGTATTTATGTGTAGTGCTCTGGTTGTTATACTAAACTATTACTTCTGATGCTTAATGAATTTGATTGTGAATATTTATTCATAGGTATATGCAGTATAGCTTGTGACAAGTGAAACAATGTTGTTTTGTTTCATATGCAGCTTTGTGATGTTGCCCAAAAATATGTTTTGCATGTGATTTTACAATTGCAAAACACAAAACTCACTTAAAGAATTTTGACAGAAAGGGGTTTAATTTTTTTTGGGATGAAAGGCAAATAATCAGCCCCATTTGCCAATGACATCCGATCTTCTGCACCCCTTTCCTTCTGGTCCTTGTGCTCCCATTCTCCCTGCACATTCACACCTCTGGTCCAACCTTGCACTTCTCAATCTGGGTCAGAAAAAACACCATCTGTAGTCATGTTGCCCAAATTCATGAGCTGAACCAATCAAGGATCTCAACGTAAACTCACCAGTAGCCACATGCTCAGGCCAATGGGTTTTAGCACAGAAGAAGCACACCTGAAAAGCACGCAGGTTGAATTTGTCAATCTGCACACCCCTCTTCTTCCTACTGCACTAAAATACATTCCCTCAAGCTTTTCTGCATGGAGAAAAAGGCTGCAGATGAGATTAAAAATGCAGCTGTAATGATTAGAAACAGTAATGACATAGTGTGAGCAACAATTTGAATGTAGTCCTATGGAGAAAAAGACGAGAGACCTTATCTGCAAAAAAAACTCACATGGTTCAAAGAAAAATTCATATATAGTGTGACTTCCATAACAGATTGACTGACATCCCAACTAGAATGGAAGGTAATTCCTTGCACAGATAGGAGGCCATAATGGCAGAACAACATGAATGGAGGTGCAACCTGGTTGGAATGTTTTTCAATTTTTATCCCAGTCAGAGTTAAAGGTTAATGGATGGACTGGGGGAGACATACTGTATCAAGAACAATGCATCCCCTACTACATGAGTTGACAGTGCTCCTCTGGCTTGGTCCCAGTTTGGACACCCACAAGTTTGCCTGAAACTTGAAGTTTGGAAGGGCAACTCTATTGGGATCCTTGGGCACTGCCAGAAGGCCCTTCCAAGAGAGGTTCTCCCTGTTTTGTGCAGCTTCTTTATGACCCTGAAGGGATTCTGCCATTCAAGGCCATGGCACTGGAAGTACTCCTGGGTCCAACATAAAAGGTGGCGCCTCACCTCACTGTATGAGTCAGTCAGGAATAAGTAGACAATGCTCACTATGGGGGAGATGTTGGAGATGAAAAAGCATTTATTTATTGTATTGTACTGTGCTGGACTGAGTAAAAGCCTTTAACCTGAGACTCTGTGTGTGGTAGTTGTGCCAAGTGTTCAAGGCTGTGAGGTGCCCCATTTGGCTACAATACATTGTAAATACTGTATATACAGTTGTATTTTTTCATGAAAATTTGAATGGGGCCACACTGACTTGAGAAATGAATGCTGTCAGAAGGACCTGGGCCTTTGTGAGAAACTATGTAGTGAGTATATGTGAACAAGCAAGTGAGACAGAGAGATGATCAAGCACATATGACACCCAGTCCTCTGTTTAAATCCATTGGAACTTGCACATTGATGCTGGTGATCTTGGGAAGCATGGTGTTGCCTGAGGTCAATGTCAATGTCAATTTATTTATAGAAGACATTTAAAACAACATCAGTCATGCTGTAGCCTAAGTGCTTTACAATGTAACATACAATACACATAAATAGAAGAAATACAATAAAACACAATACACCACCAGTAAATTGAAACAAACAAATGACTAAGAAGAGGGAACCGTCAGTATTATTGATGGTCAAAGTAAGCCAGAGAATAGAAATGAGTCTTCAATCTAGTTTTAAACAGTACAATTGAAGGTGACTCCTTAATGTAATTAGGTAAAGAATTTCACAGACGAGGAGCAGCAGATGCAACAAGAGACAGCTGACTGGTAGATCGAAGCTCTCTGAATGGCTGGTGCATAACATACAATTCAGATAATTAGGCAGGAGAATACCCACATAGTGACTTAAAAACCAGAAAGGGATGTCAGAGGACGAGGCAGAAAAAGATCAATGGAGTCACAGCAGTGGCATTGGGTGTGAGCTAATGAAGAAGACTTCCAGTAAATCTCACATGAAGGAGCAAGGGAGGAACACTGCCACTGCATTTCACAATGTATTAGGTTACCAGCGCCAGTAGTGATAGATTGACAGCTGACATAAAAAAAAAATTACACAAATGACGATCTATCAACATATTTTTCTGTTGAATATTCATGAATTTACAATTTGTGTTCAGTGGGCAAAGTGCTAAATCATGCTGTATGTAAGTGATCAATATTATTCATGATAACTACGGCTAATTTAAAATTGAGAGTTGGGCGAGTTCACATATCATTTAAATTGTGTCACAACAAAATCAACCAATGAATCACTTAAAGGAGCTCTAGCCTTCAAACCCCAAGTCAGAATTGAAAAGATCACATTATCAAAGTTATGCCGAAAACACTACAGAGTCCAAGCAACCTGGAAAATTTTTAGTAGCAACAGGCAGAAACCAAAATTCACATAAACCAAAAAGAAATATTTTTCGAGGTAAGAAAGTATATTAACTCTTTCAGGGCTGATGTTGACTTTTGTCAAAGGGAGGAGTTGATGATGGTAATTAACTGTAAACTGTGAGAAAACCAACTGTTATGTTTTAGTTGGACTCTCGTTGTCTGAAGGAACGTTAGCGTCATTGGTTTGACGGCGATTTCTTGCGCTCGCATGAGTAGCAAAACTGGGACTGACATCTGGTGAGAGATCAAAGCGAATGCGTAAAGCAAAATGCTCCGCAGACGACATTCCGCCTATTATCTTTGAACTGGACTATGACTTTTCAGACTCTGATTTTGATACAAGTGATCGAAAACGAATGTGAGGTTCCAGCTTCAGCTAATTGATCCCCAGCTAATCGTGGTACTGACAATGTTCACCAGGTAGAACTGTCACTTAACAATGATAAGAGGTAGAAACCACATTGCAATGCACTGCGAACGTGATCGCTGCTGCTGCCCCAGCCACGTGCCAAACTGGCAGCCACAGCGTGCAGCAACAGATGTTTTATATTGATTTCTGTGTGAAACCATTGCTTTTCAGAAACTGTTTTTTGGAAAGAAAATATTCAGCCCTCAAAGAGTTAAGCAGATTATGGAAAATTGGAACATGTGATTATGATGACAAATTTTGATACAACAACAACAACAACATCTATTTATATAACACATTTTCATACAAAAAGTAGCTCAAAGTGCTTTACATAATGAAGAAAAGAAAAATAGATAAAATAAGAAATTAAAATAAGACATTAGTTAACATAGAAAAGGAGTAAGGTCCGATGGCCAGGGTGGACAGAAAAAACAGGAAAAAAAAACCCAGACGGCTGGAGAAAAAAAATAAAATCTGCAAGGGTTCAAGGCCACGGGACCGCCCAGTCCCCTCTGGGCATTCAACCTAACATAAATGAAATAATCCTCTTTGTAGTTAGGGTTCTCACGGAGTCACTTGATGTTAATGGTCAAACAGACTTCTGGCTTTTAATCCTTCCATCATTGTTGGAACATCACTACAGTACATATATTATTGAGGCTATGAGATGATAGTGTATATACTTTATATAACAATATTATTAAATCTTAATTCAGAGTCATATTGACAGGTAGAATCTATCCTAGATGTATTGGCTAAAAAGCAGGAACCAGCCCTTTATAGAATGCCAATCCATTACAGGAGCTACACACACACTTGGGTCAATTTAGAATTTATATTTAAAATAACATGCATGTCTTTGGGGATATACACTTAAAGCAGAATTACCTGGAGGAAATCCCTTGCAGACCTGGAGAGAACTGAAGATTCCACAAGAACAATGATTGGGCACAGGCTTTAGACGAGTGAATGTTGGATCTGTGAGGCAGCAGCACTTACCACCATTTTGTTTTTTATATGTATGCTTCTATGTACTGTATACAAGGTATATAGTATTGAAATATTGACAGATGTGGTTCAATAATTTAGCAAATAAACTAATAGTGTTAACAAGAGCCTTCATTATTCCCTAAGCAAACTGGAACAATGTCTGCTCGAGTGCTTACTAGTGCATAAATACTATAGATGGATAGTTTTTACTGATTGCGATTATAAAATAAAGTTGCATGACTGTTAAAATCACTGGAGAGCACAGAAGAGTAAACAACTGCAGGTGAAAAAGTGTCATTTTAGCAGAATTACATGCAGAAAACATAGAACTACAATACTAGGGATAGAAAGTTGTGATTTAAATCTTATGATTGAAGGTATTTCAGAGGTAAACCCAGGAAGAGATAGTAGGTGATCAGGACTCACAATAATAATTCAGCGTTTTTATAGAATTGTATATAAAAGTTCTATCACAAAGAAAACAGCTGGTTTATCCAAGAATACATTTTTGAAAGCCAATAAGCTATGGTTACAGGTATTCTGATGCTTATGCGTTTTCCAGATGATTCAGTGTTGGATAGGAGGCCAGAATAGCCTAGTTAGCTGAGGGGTTGTCATTGTCTTTTTTAGTGTGAGTTAAGACTCTTAAAACATCAGCAAAAATGTAAAGAAGTTGTGACAGAATATCTTTCCGCCCGCAATGAAATGTCACACTGTATATGTTTTGATTAAAGCTGACATGTCAGAATTAAACATTACTGTCAAGGATGATGACAGGATCAGGTATTAAGGGAAAGAGAAAGAGACAGTTGTGTTGTACTTTGCATTGTCTAATCCCTCATTTCAGGACTGATTGTGCCATCTTATTTCCTAAAATGAGGAGAAACACAACCTGATGATAGCAGATAATGTAAATAAAATAATATGTTGAACCTAAATGAAAGCTAGACATGGTCTTTTGGAAAGAACTGCATCTCTGTACGTAGCCTGTTTCAATGTAAAGAGTCTTTCATGACACTAATAGGAATACTCTACCAAAAAAAGAAATGATTATTTTTTTAAATATACTTCTTACCCCATGTTCTTTGTAATGATGGCTGAGAAAAATCTGTAACTCGTTTTTTCATGCAGTACGGAGATAAAAACATGGAAATAGAGCAGAAGTCTATGGTGACCAACACTAGACAACAATTAACAATATCAGAACATTCATAAAAAATTTTCATGTTACTTTTGTCACATAATCCACATATAAAGTCATCCAGACGTATGCTCACAATTTCCCAAACACATGTATTCTTACTAAACTTTTATTAAATAGGTCACTTCCAGAAAACACTGTTGTGAACTAAAATGGAATGCACTCAGACATGAATAAGCATTTGAATTGCAGACCTGCTTCCCATTGCTAGATGGAAGATGGAAGTACAGATATTCTCTACCTGCTGGCGCTGCCATTGGGACAGCTGCAGGGTCGTCAACTGGGAGCCACGCTCTATAGAACATCTCCAGGTGGTGGGGCAGCAGGTGGAACTTCTCCCTACCACTTCCTGCAGCTCAACATAAGATCCTATTTATCCAATTTTGCAGCTTTAATTTTTAAGCCATAGCCAGAAACTCCCTTGCTGCACCTCTTCAGCCATTTCCTCGAGTGACTTCTTTTGTCTGGACCAAATAATTCCAAGTACCTTGAATTGCCTGATGGATTTTCCAACAATGCCTCTGCAGCAAACCTCTACTGGGTAAATAGATGCCTTGCATCTATTTCTGCGCATGCCATGGACAGTACGCTGTACTTCATCTTCTTCTCAAAGGTTGACTCCATGCCCTCCTCCCATGAGACAGTGAGCTCGATCATAACCATTGCCCTGGACAATGTCTGTTTACAGAGTAAATTTGTGGTAGTCTCACATGAGAATTTCAGCAGTTGGACAAGGTCCACTCTCACCTAGGTGTCAGGATAGACCACCCCCTCTGGTTGATGTTTTGTGTGCCATCAACTTGACTGATGAAGTGTAACCAAATACTCTCCAAGCCACCTTAAAGACACTGATATCCTTAACACACTGTTTAAGAAAATCATGAAGAGGAGAGGAGACCAGATGAACACTTACCAGAGTCTAATGCTTACAGTGAATGGATTTAACATAATTTGAAACAGAACTCTAGCTACACAAATACAGAGAATTGATGTTATGCAGAAGCAACCTTAGAACTGCATACTCTTGCAACATATGCCACTAGATATTAGAGGATATCAGTCAGGCCTGTTTGCATGTTTTTTTATATCCACAGATACTCACTGAATATGAAATGCATTATTTCATTTCAAGTTCTTCTATGCTGTATTGTAATGCAAAATCTGTGATAAGGTACATGCCTGGAAAAGAGTTGCTGGGGCAAGTTGGGGGGATTCCCCAACAGGAAATAAAGAACATAATTGTCAGTTAATTGTGTGGCAAAACTGCCTGCATGAGTGGTGTCCCATAAGTGAAACCTTGAGAAACAGAAAGGCAGAGAGAAAGTGGCATGCTGGGAAAGATCAGAAGAAATCCCCCAAGATGGTAGAGGACAGAGTAGAGTAGCTGATGCCTTAGATCTGCAGAATACTAGATGGTGGCACATGCACCCTAATCTGTAAAGCTAATTTATAAAAAAAGCTCTGTACACCATAATTATTTATTGGTGTGCTGACCAAGTCTTCATCTATTTGCATACATACAGTACATCAAAGGACTTGGCTACCTCTTCATTAGCACCGCCTGATACAGTGTTCACAGAATGTCCCCTGCATCCTTCCATGGGACACTATATGACATGTAAAGTATCATTCGCCTTACTATTATGGAATGGTTTTGTTGATTGCTAATGAACCCACAATATACTATTTAAGGAGGATCCACTATCCATACCTGCACTGGCTGTCTACTAACACACGTGTAGATTTTCCATTTCAAATTTTAGACCTCTTTTCATTCATTTGTCTGTCAAAAAGGATAAGCTAACTGGCCAATAATTCCCATGGTTTTCTTTTTTTTGAATATTAGGACAAGAATGCCTATCCTACCAGGGCTTAGGAATTGCTTTTGTGTGGGATGCCTGCTGAAAAATACAATGTTGAATTTATTATCACTACCAAAACAACAGTTTGTCTGGCTTCATATTAGTATTCGCTATTTAATGTGATTGCTTTAAATGTTTACAATCAGCTTGTATTGTAATTCTGAAATCTGTAAGATGTGCCTGCTCCTGTTTAGTAACCAAGTCAGCTTTCTGACATGACAGACAATGAGAAGTGCATGCTTGATTCCTTCCTACTGCCAGCACATCCTGTTCACAGCCCTGTTTCCCAAGAGTCAACCTGTATGAGAAATTCCTTTGAGAAATCAGGACCTTTTAATACTGAATCACTGCAAAGATTGTCCTTGATTCACTTTAAAGCTTCCAGCCATTCCTGAGATCAAAAACATTGGCGAGTGTTAAGAATCTCATAAAGCTGCTTAGGGGACAAGCAATCATGGAAACACTGACAACAACCTATGGTAGTCCCCTGCTAATCCCCAGAAAGATTGGTTCTTTTGCTGTGACTCCTGCAATGTCCCTTATATTTTTTTACTGTCAACAAAGCTATGCACAAAAATGTAATATTTTTGTGCTCAAAAAATTACCTGTATTTACACTAATAAAATGGCATAACATAACAATGTAGTCATTTAATTCAACATAGAGTCATGGAGGTTGGCGCACCTCCCAACAGCACTG
Organism: Polypterus senegalus; assembly: GCF_016835505.1. NCBI lineage: Eukaryota > Metazoa > Chordata > Cladistia > Polypteriformes > Polypteridae > Polypterus > Polypterus senegalus. The sequence continues at coordinate 122,631,743 of NC_053161.1, read as the reverse complement.
GGCAGAAGGCAGGAAACAGGACTAGACAAGGTGCCAGTCCATCACAGGGCAACTCATGCACACATCCATTCAGGGTCAATTAAGAATTGCTAGTTAGCTTAATCAGCATGACTTTGGAGGATGTGGTAGGAAGACTGGTGAAAATGACATAGGGAGATTTGGGAAACTCCACAAGAAAAATAACTGGGCATTGGATTCAAACCAAGGATGCTGAACCTGTGAGGGTGCTAACCACTGCTAAGCACTACAACACTACACTATGTTTCTGATCATCAAACACATTTAACCATTAGTCAAATATAACACAAGTAAACACAAAATGCAGTTTTTAAATGATGGTTTTATTATTTAGGAGAAAAAATCCAAACCTACATGGCCCTGTGTGAAAAAGTAATTGCCCCCTTGTTAAAAAATAACCTAACTGTGGTGTATCACACCTGAGTTCAATTTCCGTAGCCACCCCCAGGCCTGATTACTGCCACACCTGTTTCAATCAAGAAATCACTTAAATAGGAGCTGCCTGACACAAAGAAGTAGACCAAAAGCACCTCAAAAGCTAGACATCATGCCAAGATCCAAAGAAATTCAGGAACAAATGAGAACAGAAGTAATTGAGATCTATCAGTTTGGTAAAGGTTATAAAGCCATTTCTAAAGCTTTGGGACTCCAGCGAACCACAGTGAGAGCCATTATCCACAAATGGCAAAAACATGGAACAGTGGTGAACCTTCCCAGGAGTGGCCGGCCGCCCAAAATTACCCCAAGAGCGCAGAGACGACTCATCCGAGAGGTCACAAAAGATCCCAGGACAACGTCTAAAGAACTGCAGGCCTCACTTGCCTCAATTAAGGTCAGTGTTCACGACTCCACCATAAGAAAGAGACTGGGCAAAAACGGCCTGCATGGCAGATTTCCAAGACGCAAACCACTGTTAAGCAAAAAGAACATTAGGGCTCGTCTCAATTTTGCTAAGAAACATCTCAATGATAGCCAAGACTTTTGGGCTTTTGAACTTTTTGGAAGGCAAATGTCCCGTTACATCTGGCGTAAAAGGAACACAGCATTTCAGAAAAAGAACATCATACCAACAGTAAAATGTGGTGGTGGAAGTGTGATGGTCTGGGGTTGTTTTGCTGCTTCAGGACCTGGAAGGCTTGCTGTGATAGATGGAACCATGAATTCTACTGTCTACCAAAAAATCCTGAAGGAGAATGTCCGGCCATCTGTTCGTCAACTCAAGCTGAAGCGATTTTGGGTGCTGCAACAGGACAATGACCCAAAACACACCAGCAAATCCACCTCTGAATGGCTGAAGAAAAACAAAATGAAGACTTTGGAGTGGCCTAGTCAAAGTCCTGACTTGAATCCAATTGAGATGCTATGGCATGACCTTAAAAAGGCAGTTCATGCTAGAAAACCCTCAAATAAAGCTGAATTACAACAATTCTGCAAAGATGAGTGAGCCAAAATTCCTCCAGAGCGCTGTAAAAGACTCATTGCAAGTTATCACAAACGCTTGATTGCAGTTATTGCTGCTAAGGGTGGCCCAACCAGTTATTAGGTTCAGGGGGCAATTACTTTTTCACAGAGGGCCATGTAGGTTTGGATTTTTTTTTCTCCCTAAATAATAAAAACCATCATTTAAAAACTGCATTTTGTGTTTACTTGTGTTATATTTGACTAATGGTTAAATGTGTTTGATGATCAGAAACATTTTGTGTGACAAACATGCAAAAGAATAAGAAATCAGGAAGGGGGCAAATAGTTTTTCACACCACTGTATCTGTTTATGACAAAATTGTGCTGTGCACTGTGGTATTCTATCACTTTATCCCCCAGCCAGAATACAAAAATGAATCTGATTTGCCTTTAAATATTCTACTTTAATTCTGTGACTTTTTGCTGTAGACCATCCACAGTCTCTCTTTTGTTTTGTGTGTTATGTTGCTAAATCAAATAGACATTTTTGACTGGAGGTGTGTAATACTAATCCATTGACTTTCTGTACCCACTTTTTCTTTCTTTGGGTCACTGGATGCTAGGGCATATTCAGTGTATGGTGCCAGGGATGACAATGTGATGTGTTTGCTGCATGTAGGATTAGTATTTTCTCAACCTTTTTGTTTTTCTCAAACACAAGTAAATTCCAATTATGGCGTATATGTAAAGTAACCAGGTGTCCAATGTATCCATGTATTCACATGACTTCTTATCAGGGAAATCTGGGAATCACTATGTGTGGTTGCCATATGTCATATAATTTTATCCAGAAGGAGAATGACTGAATGCCTAAAGATACTCTATATGATGGGGAATGACCAGCTACTGGATTAGTTGTGTCCTCTGCAAAGCTGTCAAGTTTTCAAAATGTAACAAATTTTGTATTTCTAATTGTAACACTATGAAAGACTGGAAACAATCATATTAATTATTATAGTAGACCAGAAACGTTCAGAGTGTCAACTTGATGATAACATACATATAAGACCGCAAGATTGTTGCAGTCTACTTTATATATAAGATTGTGGCTAATTGTTGGAGAGGTGTTCATTGAAAGTGCTTTGTGGAATAAAAACTCTTTATTGTATTTATATTCTTATATTGTGGACAGAATTGTTGTGCCTGGGGCTCTTTGGCGCCCCTTGTGGTTACTAAGCGTCAACTGGCTGACAACATATTGTACATACAAGATCACGATTGTTATCTGGTTTATATGTAAGACAAATTCTGTATTAGCTTTTAATCGGGTGATAATCGACAGATATTTTTTACACATTATGTTTCGACTTCCATAGTTATTCTCCTTTTTATATGGGGTAGCTATTTCTTTTGCCTAGACTTATTTTATTTTACAGCTGACATTACTCTAATAAACTCGAATATTTGAAAAACAAAATCCATGTGTTCTAATTACATCACTGTATGATGGTAGTTTACTGTGGCTAGTTCTTTACATTTAATTCCAAATAAGGATGACAAATACAAAGCAGACCAGGTACGGGTCTCGTCACAGCTGGACTACTGTAACTCTCTTTTGGCAGAAGCACTGGCATGTGTCACCAAGCCATTGTAGATGATTCAAATTGAAGCAGCACTGTGTTCAGCCAGCTGAAGTGGGCACATATTACTCTTTGCTCCAGGTCACAACACTGGTTTCCTGTAGTGTTATGTATTTCATTGAAATCCTTCATGCATGCCTACAGAGTACTCAGTGGGTCTGTATGTGTATATAAATATATATATATATATATATATATATATATATATATATATATATATATATATATATATATATATATATATATATATATAATAGAGGGCTCCGCCTCCCTGCTTGCTTCGCTCTCCTGCCCCCAGGTTTCGTTTACCAGATATACAATTTAAAGAGATTGTTATTTTCATGGGAATTGTTACATATGCATTATTTTCACTTTTACTTTAAAACTTTTGTAAAAACAATACTTGTCCTTTATTTCCGGCCCCGGGCGTGATTACATCTCTTTCATGTCAGACGTATAACGCTGCTCGCGTTGTGAAGGGGGGGTGGCTGAATGGAAGTTAAGAAGAAGCAGCTGGATCATCTACTGGCTTGTTGCTGCTGGCAAGCAGCCTGTTCTGCTTGTCTTGCTGCCCTTTGGTCATTTTAAAGCCTGTAGAGCAGCTGTCCTTTTGCCACTTCGTGTCTCTGCTGCTCGCGTTGTGAAGGGGGGGATGGTTGAACACACGCTAAGGAGAAGTGGTCGGATCATCTGCTGGCTTTGTGCTGCTGATGAGCTGCATGTTCTGCTTGTCGCTTGTCGTTGTTTTAAGAGCTGGAAGCAAGTTGAAGTGTTTCTCACGGGACTTCAAACTGTCTTCCGTGAAGTCTTGTCTCCCTAGTCTCCCTTCCACAAAGATTTTTTTTTTTATAATAGAGAGATATAAAGAGAGAAACAGAAAGAGAGAGACAGAGAGAAACACTTGTAAGGTCCTGTGTTCCTTCTTGACCACTCACATCTGGTGATGCCACCTCTACATGGTATCAAATCTCAATCCAGACTCATTTCAAGTGTAGTTCCTGGTTGGTGGAATGAGCTGGCCATCTCTATTTGAAACTCTGACTTCCTTAATGTGTTTATTTGGTGAATTTCTATCTAACTGATACCTATCAGGTTTTGTGAATTTGAGAACTGTAACTCACTTATAATTTATTTTCATCTTGTTACTTGTGGAAATCAATTTTGTACCCTTGTCCTGTAACACTTTTTTCCAAACAGTCCCCAGGCAGATGTTACTCGAATATGTTCACCTCTTTGTAAGTCTGAATAAAAGTATCTACTAAGCAAATACATGTACATGTGAAAACAAATAAACTAAAGATATGCTGTCAGGCTGACTCTATACTTGAAGTGGAGGAGGGCATCAATGTACCAGTGTTTTATAGGCCCTGTGCTAGACCTCTCATCCCATCGAGGGAGTGTTCCTTTCCTGCACCCTTTTGCTGAAGAATTAGAATCTGGCCCTCATTGATCCTAACTTGGCTAAAAAGAATACCTAGATTATAATAAATAAAAATAAATTAATCAAAACATTGACAATAATTTAAAATTTATAACTGCCTACTGTTCAAAGACTTGAGACAATCCCCACTTTTGTTTTTTAATGAATGTGCAAGGAATGTTGAACACTGTCAAGATACTAATTGTCAAGATACTAATGCGTTACTTTCTATGACATAACAGATGATGACTACACGTTTGGTCTCCTGGCATTTCTCATTCATGTGGTAAATTACAGGTCTGAACATTATGAACGTCAGCAAAAGATTTGGGTTTTTCGAGATATCGCATTTTATCGTTCTTTTCTGTGCCCTATTTAATCATTATTTATTCTCCATTATTTATTCTCCATGATGTATGAGGCATGAGTTTTTCTATTGTTTGTCATTTAGTGTTTGTTTCCCAGCTGCTGACAGACTATTCTCTGGATATCGGACTGCCATAGCCTTCACCCATCCTTCTGTGCTCAGTTCAAAGAAAGATTCACATCCACATATCAATTAGGCTTTTGATGCACTTACTGTAGCAGGGAGATGGCTTTATAAAGAACTGGGATCAAGGACAGATTAAGGTACAGTACTACACAGCCACTCTTTAGTAGAAATATTCTTTTTAATTAGCTTGCACAAGCTACTATGAGTTTTAAACCCCAGTCATCACTGCTCTCAGTGTTACAGAAGATTGGAACAATTATGGACACTTTGTGCCACATGATTTGATGCCCTGTACCCCTGCCCCCATCCTGGGCTAGATTTTGTCTTGTCCCAGATGGACTCAGAAGAAGTCATGGCCTTCCTGTGACTCTGAATTACATTAAGCGGACCTGAAAATGTTATTTTCTGTTATTAGTTTTTCAAAATACTAACAAGCAATAGCTATTATTCATAATATGGTAGGTACTGCTGTTTCCATTTAACAAAAGGATGTATTCGAGTGGATAATCAATAATTTTGGAAAAAATGAAATGCAAGCAAGTAATGGAAGCATCTCAATCCTCTCATTCAACAGGCACACAGAAATTACATTTTGCTTCATTAGATCATTGAGTACCTGTTTTTTATAGTTTGTTCAGCTTCTGTTTGAGCTCTAAAAGCTAATGTACATTTAAATGTAAAATAAAGACCGGAATATTGTATGTGGGCTATTTTGTGCAAGATTTAATAGAGATGCACAAGGGATAATCATTGACAAAAGACATAGCATACTGAAACTATAATACAAAGGCTAGAATATGTCTACAACTTCAAAATGAGTTCATGCTCACCAGTATTTCTACAGTAAATCATTCTGAAATGTAGTGTGTTCCTCTTATTGCACCTGCACTCTTTAAAATAAAAGTGCCAGAGTGGTTCTTCAGAGTGATGCCATAGAGGAACCATTTTAAAGAGCCATCCACATGAAGGTTCCAGAAAGAACCTTTATTTTTTTAAATGAGTATGATGCTCCATACAGTAAATAGCATTGAATAGATAGTAACAGATTTGTGAAATATCAGTAGATCATGATTTTTAAAGGACTCTTGCTGTATAAAGTAACACAGGCTAAGTCCAGGTTTTCTCAGTCTGTTTGTGAGGTAGCCTACCATACATTAAAGTATTCAGCTTTTATCTACAGGATATGCTCATTAATATGGTTTGAGTCAGGAACTAGCCATGTATTGGATGTTTCCAATGCAAGAGTGCAAGGATCAACTCTCAGCTTTCCAACTTTTCATATAAATATCCTGCAGGAAGGGAGACATTCTGGAATAGCAACATTATCAAATAATGTAGCATAATGAGATTTCTTTGCAAAGAGGGACTGAAACCTGCTGAAATTCAACAAATGATGTTAGCTTGTGCAAGCTATTGATGATTTTAGTAGCCTATTTTGATATCCATCTTAAGCAAACTTTACAGTACCTGAAGTCATCGTGAAGTATAGCATGTGTAGATCCTTAGCAGATATCTGACAGTGTGGGCTTGTGTGTAACATTGTTGATGGTGAACCAGATCAAGCTTTGTCAGTTACAGTTGGTCAACCAGATCTAGCTTTGCCAGTTACACTTGTTCTTCCTGTTTTAAACATTTCTACCTATTTATAATCTCTTAATTGAGCCATGCTGTTTTCACTTCCATACTGAGCCAACACCCTTCAGTAAATGTCAGCAGATTTCACTCCCACTGTCCTAAGGAATCTCAGTACAGCACGCTGTTCAACAATGGTGCAAACCCGCAGGGGAGCGTCCATGTTCATTTAAACTTGGCTTCAACTAGGTTAACGGTAGTGTGCTGCACTGTATATTTTCAAACTACCCATAAGCTATTGTAAACGTGTTGTATTGCATTAGCTTCTATCCATTGTGGATTAACATGTTATTTTCAATTTGTCTTTATCTTTTTATTTGCCCTTGTACAAATTCAACTGCATCATTTTCAAAGTACAATAAAGATAATAGAAAATTCCTGAAATTTCACCTGCTACTTTAATTACAGACAGAATTGAAAAGGGTCCTGACTCTTTATCTGATGTTACACTGGAAGATCCTCACATTAGCAAAACAATTCAGCTAACAAATGGGTAAGAGAAGGATTTGTGATGGCATTAGCTGTGAAGAAGGGAACAAACAGAGTCAGACTTATTTACAGGTACCAAGTTCCATCTTATGGGCACAGACAATCAGAAACACATTATACTGAACAAATATAGATGGAGCTTCATATAGGGAGAATTTATTACTTTCATCTTTTTATGCGATTTGCTACATTTATGCGTGTTCTGCACCCACAGTGCATTTATATTGCTTATCCAAATGTGTGCTGTCTGCCTTGGTTAAGCTCTGTTCTGGTTTTGAGAGTGTGAGTAATAAACTCTGCAACTTCTGATTAATATACTATATGACTGATATATTCTTATACTAAGCCAGCAGCACTAGCCATGGCTATCCTATTCCATGGCTTTCAAAGTCTTTACTTTGTTTATTAGCTGGTTGCATGCTTGTTTAGTGGCCTGGACTTAATGCTGTTCTTTAGTTAACTTGAATTTGGCTTCTAACCAACAGTTTTGTTCCACTGGTGTTACTGTGTCCGCTAGCGTGTATAACATCTGCTCATAGTGGCGCTGACCTCTTGTTACAACCCATTTTTTCAGTCTAGTCCTTGATTGATTAGTGAGTTCACCATCACTGCTGTTTGCTTAATTTAATTTAAAAATATTAATTTAAATATTTTGAAATCAATGCTTTGTTAAAATAGCTTTTGGAACTAACACTTCAGTTTTACTTTGGATATTCACATTGACTAGTGGGGTTCCACAGAAATTCAAATGTTCAATGTTGATTTGGTTTAGTCTGTAGTAGGTCATGGACATTTTGAACTCTTACATAAAAAGAGAGACAGACTGCAGCGGAATGGTGTTTGCTTTGTGTGACATGCCACAAACTATTGTTCAGTAAAATTTGATGAGTTGTTTAAATGTGTCATGAGAATTCGATTGGTCAGCATCATTAAACTTAGAATGTCCAGATCCCAATCTTTTGATTTATCCCTTAAGAAAACTCACATGCTGCAACTCAGTAAAAAAATCAAACAATCAAGGCTTACAGATAAGGTAATGTGTGCCTCACTAATTTCATGGAATATTGAAATTTAAAAAATATGTAATCTGTCTTGAAAAAGACTGGTCCTGACCTGGGCATCATGGTAATATAGGACATAGCACTGCATCCTCACAGTTCCAAGGTCCTGATGCAGAATCAGAGACCTGCCACAGTCTGCTTCATGTTCACATGTTCTTCATGTTGGATTTTCAGGTCCTCAGTATGGTATGTGTACTTAATAAGACTTGTTCTCTTATAAGTAACAGTAATTTTATTATTAACACTATTTTATAGTATTTGCTTTTCCTTTTTGTTGTGTGTTGCTTGTCTTTGTTTTTATTCTTGTGGTCTGCCAGGAGGAAGACCAAGGTAATTCATTATTTTACAGAAACCTCTGGAAAGGTGGAACAAAAGTCCATATTAGACACTGATTGGTCTCAAACGATTATTACCCTAAAGATAGAATAATTGCTGCCACATCCTGACATGTTCCGGCCCTCATGACCGCTGGACCCTAGACACACTGGAGCACCAGTGTTGCTTCTTTGCTCAACCCTGGGACTGTCCTCCACTAGCATCCACCTCTAAACTTGTACTAATTCCTTAAACATGTGGAGAAGATAACAGGAGTTTCAACAGCACCTTAGCTGACTGCTGCATTCAACACTGTTGGCGTTTACCTTAGTCTCCAGACAGCACCTGTTTATGGATTTGGATTCTGAATAATTCTGTAATACAAGCTAAGAATATACTTATTTGTGTTGTTGTGGTTATTTTTGATCTCTGTTGCGGTTTTGAGGACTTACTGAAAGTTTAACAACCTCTCCACTGTGCAACTCAAGATATTAAACCTGGTCCATCCAAGGAGCTAGTGCCCTCTGCTGAACAAATTGTACCTGGACTGGTATTCTCCTACATGAGCACCGATTGATGACTGATGTCAGTGTGTCCATGTGCCACATCCCTGACGCGGCTTTATAAATACACTGAAATTAACTGCATATTGTTTATTAGTTTAATACATCTGATTGTAATTCTCCTGTAACAATATAATGGTCCACAGAATGGTCAAACGATTCTAAATACCGTAACTGCTTTAGCGTTGTAACTCTCACCGTGCCTTCTTGTTCTTTCAGCTGCTCCCATTAGGGGTTGCCACAGAGGATCATCTTTTTCCATATTACTCTCCCTGCACCACTCGGTGTGTTAATATCACTGTATCTGAGTGGGGAATCACAGCTGTACAGCAACTGATCAGAAAGAGAATTATCGGTATACAGCATCTAGCACATGCTGCCTCAGCCATGCTCCCTATTTGAACTGCTCTCACACGGCAAACGCTTCAGAGCCTTTCCTGTACTGACCTCGTGGTTCAGAAACAGTTTCATCCCGAGAACTATAAATGCACTCAATCAGTCCATCAATTGCTCCTTGTATAACTGTTTGGACTTATAAGTACAATTACCTCACTGTAAACTTGCAGTACAGTTATAATATTGCACAACCTGAGCCACTTTATAAAGCACGTATATACATATGATGACGATATCATTTTTAAGATGAAATGCAGAAAAATATGTTTATTATATTATACAGATAAAACTTTAACTTCATTTAAATAATCTGTATTGTTAATAATTACACATGTGAGGACATGAGCTGGCGCTCTTTTCGCAGTCTCACGCTGTATTCTTGCTGGTGCTGACGCGACACTGGAAGGATAGATGGATAGAATAATTAAACACATACTACGAAGATATTTCAATGTTCCTTAAAAATTTTGAAGAATCGCGTTCTAAGCTTGCAGGTGGCCTAACATCTATTACAGAGCTGATTATGTGGCGATTGGGTATTTGGAGAAAGAAAAGTAAGGACAGGAATTGGGGGTTTGAAAGAGACAGTACTGCTACAATAAAATGTTTCACTGAAGGTTGCGCATGGCGCAGCAAGCATCTTGCGTGAGACATGAGCAATCATTGTGCTACCGTGTTCCCATGTTTAATAACATGGTTTAACTCTTATCATCATGAAAATGATATCACATATACATCTCAGTATTTTAATTATTTAGAGAGCTGTAATATTCCAAATGTAATGGATTCTGTGTCCTGTCAGAGGAAGAGAAAGCCCGGAAGCATGTAGTGATTCACACACATAGAGCACATAGAAGATCAAACAAAGCATTTAATGTGCTACTTTAGTTACGATGGGATTTGAGAAACTAGTAAATTAAACAATTTTAAGATGAAGTTTGATATGTGACACCTTCTTTTTTATTTCAGGCACTGTGCGACTTTGTGAACTTGAACTTTTGAGTTTCTCCAACATGCTATGTCACTCGATCAACTTCCTTTTGTTGTTTATACCACTGTGCAAACCAAGAAATAGTATGTTGTTCCTTGCTAATACTTGGTATTCGTTGAAATTCTTCTATTTTCCATCGTGCTTTTGCCATTGTCTTTTTACAGAAGGCTGAGCTTAAGGGCTACTTATATTGATTTGCATATTCAAAGAGGTGTAATTCAGGGAGGAGTTGGGGCAGGACAGCAGGCGCGTGCACGTGTATTACTTTTCACGCTGACCAGGATTTATGGAGCAGAAGAACGTGGAAGTGGGTGTTCACACAGATTTATGCATCTGGATGTTTTTGTGCATAAGCACATTTCTGCTTTTGTCCACACACCATGTTATAGTGTGAATTCTACGCACAGCATTATGCATGAGGCCCCAGACCTCTAAGACACATCAGTAACTCCTGGAAATCTCTTTACACTATCAGCTTACTTTTTCTGATTTCTATACATACTATATGTGCCTAACTGGAATTTTTATATTATAGATTTTAAAGCCTCAAATTAAATAAACTTTGGATAGCAGTACACATCCTTATGTCCAGATGTAAATTATTCACCACAAATGACACTAATTAATAGTTGTGTATCCCAACAACAATGAATATTAGGTGTCATCTAACTGTTGTCTGTTAGTGAAACTGACAAGAACCCCATCTGTCCAATTTGTGACCAAATCTAATTATAGGCCTACTTACTCACCATGGAATTAGAAATGAATTCAGAATGGTTGGGCTCACTGCCTCCTGTTCATTTTAGTGCTGGTTAGCAAAATATAATCTGGCACTGAAATGTACATACTCTGTGTAGTAAGCACAGAATTTTAAATCATGGCACAATTATGAAATAGAACATTCTGAGCAGGAAAGATATATCATGTAGTTTACTATGTTATACACTTTTTAACTAAAATAATAACTCAGTTGTCTTGATGTTGAAATGTGGTGGCACAGAGGTTAAAGCTATTACCTTACAGCTTCAGATTCCTGGGTGCAAATATGAGTCTGTATGGACTTTCCATGTTGTCCCCAAGTCAGTGTCCTTTCTACAGGTATATGGAATTTCATGTCACATCCTAAACACATGTGCTGTGAGATGCTTGCTAACTGTAAAATAATTTAATGAAAGTGTGTGTGCAATGAGATTCCCCCTCCATGAATTGGTTCATGACTTGGAACACAGTATAGGATTATGTAAGTGGATTAATCATATCAATATAATACATGGATAATTAATATCTTACAATATCTGTAAAGCTTATGCTACTATATTATTTTATTTTATCATCCATCCATTTATTTTCTTAACCCACTTATCCAGGTCAGGGTCACAATACAGATGGAGCCTGTCCCAGAAATCACTGAGCACTTACATGTTGAACACACTCACATACACTAGGGCCAGTTTAACTTGTATTTCTTTGGGCTGTTTGGGGAAACTGGAGCACCTGGGTGAAAATCTATGCGGACACGGGGAGAACATGTCATATCCACAGTGTGGTCAGCCATGATGCAAACCCAGGTATCCTTATTGCAAGGCTGCATCACCAGCACTGCACAACCATACTGCCCATATTATATTATATTATATTATAATATATTATTATATTATATTATAATATCTCTTTTCTCATCTGCAGACCATCAGAAGGAAGTCCCGCTTGATGCTCCTGACCTCACGTCTGGTCCCTGCAATCCTGACTTCACTTCCTGCCAATAACATATATAAACGCCATTATGTTAAACTTGCTTTAGGTTTGTATTGAGCTCAGTCTGAAAAGACATATTTGCCTTTAACTTTTCATTAATATAAAAATATACAGGGTAGCTACCTCAAACCTGTTACAGTGTATGTGGTTTTTATGATTTCTTCCCACCATCTAAGATGAGTTGAAATTCAAGTAATCAATGTAGACCACAGCATTAACATTTGTAGTGCACTATGCAATACATATGTCTCTGTTATATGCCATTTTGTATTTAACTCACAGTATCTGTCGAAGACAGGTAATAGAATAATTCAAAAATATTTGATATTTCTTGCCCTACATTTAGTTTCAGCACCTTTCTTCTATAGTTACGTAATCTGAACCTCTCTTCACCGGCACTGCCTTTCATAGTGGTGTTCATGTAAAGCCTGGATCTCAGACTTTGTCATTAGTTTTCTTGCCTCCTGTCCAGTTTTATACTTTCTGTATTAGCTTTTACTCTACGTGTGCATCTCACATTCACACTTCTCTTTTGTCACATCACCAAAGCAAAAATGACCAATCAGATTGTTCTGAGAGTCTTGGCACACAGACTATGTTGTTTTAGTATACTATATTATATTATTAGCTGTCCTCCGCGAACCCGCTGAAACTATAGGTTAGCTCCAGCATCAAACATTGCCACTGAATCTGATTGTGTTTAGCTCTGATGGAAGAGTGTCCCCAGCGTGGGGAGGAAAGCACAAGGCCCTGATATCTCTAGCAATCAGCAGTTACACTCTAAAACACACATTGCTCTGATCTCTCTCTCAGAAATGTCAAACATTACTTATTAACAATCTCCAGATTATAATGTCTGTTGAACAAACAGGTATCACTAGTATTGCTAGCTAAGCGGAGGCAAGGTAAGCTGCAATACATGGTAAGAGGTAGACCGACTGGAACGGAGGTTGGCAAGCGAGTGAGGAGCCATACCCCTTTCCCTCAGACCACAGCCACTCTCTCATATTTGTGAAAATAAATCGCTCCTGCAAGTGAGCTATGATACTTAGCGTAATGAGAGAAGTCACAAAATCAATTGGAATGTTCAAACAAATTATAGATAAAAAATCCGATCTAAATCCATTAAGTAGTTCTCTCATGAAAAGCAGACTGACAGACAGATGTTGGATTTTTATATATATATATATATATATATATATATATATATATATATATATATATATATATATATATATATATATATGTATATGTATACTATATATTCTATTCTATTCTATTATATTTTATGATTGCTGCAAAAGCAAGGAGCTATACTTTTAGGCCCAATCTACATCTTGAAGTGCCACTCATTTGTTTTCAATGTGTTCTTTCTCAACAACAACTTTGCCAAGCACAGCATGAACATAAAAAATATTGCTACCCTAATTAACAGTAGCCTAATGCAAAGTGCACAGTCAGGATTTCAAATCTCATTTACTGTTTTCTTTTTTATTTCTGAAGACTGCCACAGGTCAACGTGCAATTTTTGACGTGCATTGTTTTTCTCAGCATGCATTTTTTTCAGCTCTTTTCTTTAGCTATCAAGCTACACAATGAAGCACAACTTCATCTTTTGGTTCTGCATCCTGTCATTTTCCTGTCCTAAAAGTTGATACAATGTTACATGGATGGTAAGCATATAGAAAGGGGGAAAAATTGAGCTAACATGAATGTCCTTGATTGTATTAACAACTGGAAAAAGATGTCTTGAATGTAAAAGTTCTTCAGCAGCAGCATTCTGCTTGAGTGGCATGGTGGCACAATGAGTAGTGCTACAATACAACATTATCTTGAGCGTGAATTCTGTACCCAGACATTGTGTGTGAGATTTTTATGTTCTTCCTTGTCTAAATGTTTTTTTTTTCCCAAATCCCCCAAAAATCTAAATTGGTTCCTGTGTGGGTGTGTTTGTGTGACTCCTGCTAAAGAATGAGTGCTTCCTGCCTTTTGCTAAGAGCTGCTTGATTATACTCCAGCTCTCCACCTATAGACCTGAACTGTATTAAGCCAGTTTAAGATGGAGAAGAGACGACAATTCTGGTTAGAGTTCACTTCCACAGCTAATAGCATGTGAATTACACTAATGGTTGCATGTGTATGTTGCAATTACCAATCATGATTGTATATAGCTCCATTCTGTATTGTGCTATACAATTTATAATTTCAGGTTAAAACTTCAGAGGTACTGAAAAGAAGAACTGTTCTGAAACACAGGCAGGTTTAGTGACTTAACACACATTTCTGGTTTAAAATCCTGTGCTTTAGTCACTAGGCCACACTGTCTGGCTAAAAAGCAGGTGTATGGTAGTAGGAAACAGACTACACATTTTGTACAACAACCTTCATAGCCATCTTGTGGCCAGTTTGGCATTGGGTAAAATTTTGTTGTATAGTACTCTTCACACTGAGCAGCAGGATATAGAAAAAAGAATGTGCAAGAAAATAGATGAACAAAAGGAAAATTGCAATTTCAGGTGACCCAAAAATTAAAAAGAATACTGTGAATTTCAAATGGTTATTAAAGATTTGAAACCATACATCGGTCATTTCCAGACACTGCCTAAACGCAGCTGACCATTTATAAATAACTGATACATGGAACCAGTTACCAAACAGTATCATAAATGGCAATTAATTTGGGAACCTTTAAGTGCTGATGTGATAATGTTTTGGAAAAGTCAACTTTTATATACATATTGATGGGCGATGTTAGCCTGAATGACTTGTTTTCAACTAGCTGTGAGATGCTGGCCTTAAGAGTCACACAATAATTTAATAAATATATCTAAATGTGTTTTTGATTAATTATTTGTTGAGGAATGGTAACTGCTGTCACCCTCATGATTGTAGCAGAGCTTTGAAATATCAAATTCTGTGCACCTGAAATTATAATGAAATAAAGTATCTACAGTATTTATTTTAGACCTAAAATTAACAAAGTATTGTGTCGTTCTGAGCATGATTTCAGATTTCAGGCTACTTCAATATTTTGCACTCATGACTTCACATGTTCAACATAAATTAAAGTATCAATAATTTATAATCTGCGGTGGGCTGGCGCCCTGCCCAGGGTTTGTTTCCTGCCTTGCACCCTGTGTTGGCTGGGATAGGCTCCAGCAGACCCCCGTGACCCTGTAGTTGGGATATAGAGGGTTGGATAATGGTTGGATGGATAATTTATCATTGTCTATTTCCAGGTCTTTGCTACTAGATTCAGATTCCACATTTGACCATGCCATCTATAAGAGTTCTTCATTGTGTGTTCCTGATGCTTATTTCCCGGTTGACATATTCTGAATTGATTACTCGTGCCAGCGAAGAGTGTCCCATTTGATGCTATATTCTAACCTCTTAAGGTGTCTTATTTACTACGCATAAAGCTTTCCCATTGAGCAGGTGGGACACTACTACTGCTTTACTGGAGGAAATGTGCAGTGTCTCTCAGGGGCAGAAACACTTAGTTTGAACATTACCTTTTATTTTCTTGTACAGAATTGGAGTCAATGATTCTTTTGGCACTTCTTTCCACCTATATAGTTTAATGTATACTGTCACATCTTTCCAGATCACAACAGTCCATTGAAACGGGATCATAACTCTTAATAGTTGATTAAAGTCTTTTCTAACATTGTCTGCTCTGGCTACACAAAAATGAACAAATCAGAGAGTGATTTTGCAAAAGACTATGTAAACTAGGTACAACAATTCGAAGTAATTTATCATGGCCATTAAAGAAATGTACAGATATCGATATAACTCTCTGGTATCTTTGCCATCTATTCCAACTTTCAGGACTATTATTCAGGCACTGAAAGCATACGGGAGGTGTTTACCAAGTCTTTCATGCACAGATTAAAAGCTATTAGTCAATACTGGCAGGTGTAGAAGGACAGAGATTCGGATGAGCAATTTATATATTAGTATATCAAAAGCTCATTAGGTCTCAGTACCATAATAAATAATGGCAGTCAGCAACATACTGACTAATGGCAAAAAACAGAAACAAATAGATTTTGTTAGGATTCTGAAACTCATTTACTGGTGCCGAATATTCTTCATCTGTTCAGACATCTTTCACTGCCAGATGCCAATGTAAACCCTAAGAACTGGCATTACAAGCTGTTGTGGAAAAGGAACATGCACACAAATATGGCTCACTGTATTAAGATTAATCATAGTTAACTGCATGATATAAAGCATGGCTGCACGTATTAGGAAACACAAAAAAAAACTTGTTATTGTTAAAATGTGTCTGGAAAAAGGTAATGATAGATGCACTGAATCCTTCATAACAAAGAACGCATACAGGTGTGACAATCTAAAGCATATCCTTTTTATCACTGATTATCACTGATGAATAAACCAACAATTTGACCAAGGCTACACTGAATGAAAATATAAAAGAAATGATTTTTCTCAGAGATTCTAATTTACTAGTATATGTTCACGTAACCCTTCATGACCATGGCGGCCTAAAAGAATAACACTGTTTAAGATATCAATGATTCTCCTTTCTCATTTCTTTTTAGAAATAGGTTAGTTAAAAAATGTTGATGTAGGGATGAATTGTATAGTTATACCTTAAATCTGCAGAAACAATGACACAAATCAGCTTACTCTTGCTCAAAATAAACCAATAAACATGAGAGATTTAATAATAATATAATGAAGCTTTAGACAGGTTTGAGTAAAAGGAGGAAAAATCCTGCCGGACAGGGTACCAGTCCATGATGTTGTCAGTTACCAGTCGGTCTTTCTCTGGAAGCTGACATTTCTACAGGGAACCTTTAGGAACCAGGGGGGAAAATGCAAATGTCACACAGAAGATACCTCATCCAGCAAAGGAAGTAGGATCCAACTATTGTGAAGTGATATTGCCTCTTACTGTGCTATCTTTCTATCTAAATATGAAGCTTTTCAAGCTAAACATATGATGCAAGGAAGGCAATATTAGATATAATAGCATGGCAGCCTTTTAATATCAATACGCATGTTGTGTAGTACTGCTGTCCGTGAAGTCCTGTGGGTGAATTCCTTTGTTTAACAATACATACAGTACATTGATTTAATGAAGGGTTGTCCAACGTATGGGATAATAAATTCATCCAACTAAGTATGCATTTTCTGAATCTACGTATTTAATTGCAGGGTTGCAGAGAAAAAAATCAAACCCAGTGGCCTCTGGCATAAGGCAAGCGCCTTGGTAGTGGTAGGATAGCTTATCACAGTTTCTTTTCATTTATGCATCCAAAATGGGCCAATCTGAAGTCTACAGTTTGGCCAACATGTTAATGCTGTGGAATAAACTGATTGCCACCCATTGGAAATTTGTGAAAAAATTTGCAACCTCTACACAAAAATAACAGGGATGGGGTTTGAATGCTGGTCCTAGGAAGAGTGAAGTATTGTTCTGTATACCACATCTAAATTTGTATTACAAGAGAAGTATTTTTTGAATAACATATTAACCCAATCAATTAATCTAACAATTAAATGATTGTCACTTCACCTATAGCTTCTACAAATCTGTACCTCACCTGGGCTGGGGTCCACCTTACCTCACCTGGGATACTAAACCCCCCCAACTCTCAGTGTCAATGACTTGTCTGAATAAAAGGCACCACCATTCAGGAGGCAGCACAAAGCAGACAGGCTTTGTAAAGGCTAGGCAGTAGTTCACTGGTGTATAAAAATGCAGATATTCTTCAAGCCTTTTAAAAGAAAGGTCTGCAGCAATAGCCAGAGCTTCAAATCATGTATTAAAAAAGATGTTGACCTGTTTGAACATGTTTATGATTGGCACTCATAGTCCATTAACTTTTTTCAGCATGGGGCCTGGCATTCAGGGAAACAGTGCATCAAACAGATCAAATACTGTGTGTGACAGGCATGCTAAGATAGCAGAGCCTGTGAGACAGAAGAGATGATCCAAGGGGAAAAAAAGAATCACCTGCCTTAAGTTCACTCCTCCTGTAATACTTTTCACATTCATATGCTGCATACACTTCTTTTTTCTCGTCATAAAATGTTAGATGGTGTCAGGGGCCTGATTATTCACACATGCCTAGGGAATCAAAAGAGAGCATTGTTGAAGATGCCAAAGAGCTTACGCATTTGTCTTCTTCCTCTGCACTTTCAAAGGTACTGACCTGGACAAACATCTGCAACCCCTGGCTAAATCCACCTGACTCTGCCTTCACTGCCACTGACACTTTGTAGTCCTTTAAAGGGACATTTGCCAGAATGAAGAGCTGCCTCTAATGACCAGATTGCTCTTTCCTTTTTGTGGGCTGTACCAATACTGATGGTGTCATAATGCACCTAGCACTTCGATATGTCTGTATAAGAAGGGACTTTTTCACTCTTGGGACTCCGGCCCTATTTCAGTTACTATGTTTATTTTTGACAATGGACTACTCACTTCACAAATCTAAAAAATATCAGACCTTACAGTGTATATAGTAACAAAGTGATGATCACAAGTTACTAGCAGGAATGTAAAGTGCACAATGAAGAAGAAAAACAAGGTTCTGATGCAAATAAAAAAGCAAAAGAGAGCACTGTCATGATTTGGACACAATGTTATATTAAACATAACTGCTCTGAGATAATTATTTCAAAGTAATATGCAATGATCAAAATATAAAAACCTTGTGGGTATTAAGAAGCAATTGGACAATTAGACAGAATGGCCAAGTGTACTCTTTAATGATGGTAACCATTATGTTGATTGATATGAAAGTATCGGAATTCTGTTCAGTGTAAAACTGTGCTAATGTTCACTAAAGCTTGAACGGTATCTTGCCATTAGCAAACAGATACAGCTTGACACAGGGTGCATTTTTAAGCCTAGAATGACACTGTTAGTTTAAAAGACCCAGCTTTTTTACAAATCCATTAGTGTAATATTAATTTTGAATATTTAACTTTACAATTCAATCAACTAGTTTATTCCAGTGTAAGGTTGCCAAGCCTTGGCCTAACCTTGAACACAGAAGGCTGTCTGTTTCAGCTCACACTTAGTCAAACATACAATGGACTCTCCTGGAGTCACCAGCAAACACAGCCAGCATATGTTTTGTATGTAGAAAGAAAACCACATTGACATGATTAGAACGTGAAAACTGTACATAGACAATGACAAGACCTGTATTCAAAACCAGTGTCCTTGAGCCAGTCATGGCTGCAGACTTAAAAACTTTCCAGATGTACCGTACCAGATTAAATACATTCAATTCAATTTACTCTTATACAATAATGTTCTATGTGCATTTCTAAATATGGTAAAGTTAAACAGAAACACATCACAAGGGAAGAAGACAGCCACTTCCATTCATCCATACATTCATTCTCAGAGCCCACTTATCCTGAGCAGGGTCGCAGGAAAGCTGGATCCTCTCCCAGCAAGCATTGAGAGCAAGGCAAAAAACAATATCTGGACAGGGTGGCAGACCATGTTTAAATATATAAGTCTTAATATTTTATATTACATCTTTAACAAATATTTATCTATATAATTACGTCTATGTGAAATGTTTGACACAGTGAATGTATTTACCTCTTTGGAGTCTTGGTTTCAAAGTCGAGCCCTGCATGAGTACTCGAGCTTTCCCACATCTCCTGGGTGTATACACCAAGTCAATTAGCCCGTCATGTGTACGTGTGTATGTGTGTGAGTGAGTGTTCTACATCAGACTGGCGTACTGTGGCCCTCAATTAGAGTAATTGGGTTTGAAGATGAATAGAATGTTAAGGGGAAATGTTTGATTAACACTAATGTGTACATTCTACAGTAGTATTATTCCAGTAACGAGTAAAGCAAAAACTGATTACATTGAAACAGAAAAATTATTCTTTTCAGTTTTTTAGATTTTATTATGAAGATTTACTGTGTTTAGTTAGTAGACCATCCATCTATTTATTTTGGCATTTTTCCATCAGATGACTAAAGTTATGCAGGCTGATAATTTGCCGCCAGCAATGAATGTAAAGACATATACTGTATAACATAAAACTTTGGCCTTGTATGCCTTTGTTTGTTCATACAAATACTGAGATGCTTCCTCTGGAGACTTTTTCAAAGACCAACTTTCAAAATCTGCAATACACACTAACAATATACAGTATGTAAGAAGGAGGACTGGAATATACTCATTGTTCACTGAGTTGTGAGAGCAGAAAGAAAAAAGAATATTACTGTCTACAAACTGATCCTGTGTTGCATTATCTTATGGTACCCTACAAACACAAGGCTCTTTAGACACACTGGCCTTGGCAACACCGAGCTACAGTAGATACTGTATTTCTGCTTTGATTAATTGGCTTTAAAGTTCTGCAGTGAGTGGTGTATTAAAAAGAATCTGGCCAAAGCTTTTCTGCTTTGGGCAAAATGGAAATTAAATAAAAATAGTATAGTGAGGCAGTATTTACAAATGGCTCAACGGTTTATTGATTAATGGAAAATGTGGCTTAAAAGGTGGCCTCAGCTTCTAAGCTTTCTATACTATGTCTCTACTCTTTTAATACAGTCATTTTTAACATTTAGTATCTATATTGATTAAATCATCTAGACTTTAGGCAAGGTTTTGTATAAAACATACTCATAAATCCTCAAAAGTAAGAGATTCAAAAAAGTTTCTTTGGTGAATTTTTACACCATCCTTTAGGCGATATCTGAAAAGCTGTTCTCGCTGGTCCACAGCTTGTATTGCTTTTGTGTCAAAGCGTGTTGAAGTAAATCAAGAACAACACAGCCACATCTAATGCAAACATGTGTCTAAGATTTAATGAGGAGATTACACTTACAAGAAAGACCTCAAAAACCCTGCAATGATTGTGAAATGTGAGAAGCAATAGTGCAAGGAATGAGGCCATTTTATGACTTGAGGCTTGTTTCCTTGCATGTGTTTCAGTCTTTCCTAAAAAGTGGGGAAAATGCATATGCCAAAAAAAAAGAAAAAACAAACTGGCATACGCACACCTGTACGCAATTCACCCATTATAAATTATAATCATCTAGTACATGTTTAGATGTAAACGCACTTCAAACTCTACCCTTGTGCCACCCTGAAGTAACCATATATGAACTATGCTAATCAACCTCATACATATGGAAACACAATGCTGCAGATTTTTGTTGGTTGGTAAGGCAGCCTCCCTCTTGACACCGCCAAACACCAGATGCTGCATGTGAGGAGTCCTATGGCGCACTCCATAAGTGTGTACACCAAGAGAATGTGTGGCATTGTAGCTCCTCTCCTCTGTGCTCGAGGTATTATGGAAAGGTGTAAGGTGCCAGTGTCTCAGCAGGTAGCCATAATCACCTAGTACATGTAATGGCATGATTGCTGTTACAATGAATAGTACGGAACATATGAAACAATGAGGGTTCAGCCAGTTACCTTACTAACAAGCCAGCCATCATGTACAGCACCTGCACAAAGTTATATGCCAAAACTATTCTGCTTGAAAATACATGAATCATGGGCTGATCCAGGTCACCAAGCCACGACACTGGTCAGTCTCAACTTAGCAACAAAGGTGACGTGTATTAATGTGTATAACTGCTTACGATTAACAAAAGAAGCTTAATTCTCACTAGGTGTCCTTACTATAACATGACTGTGATCAATTGCAGCAATTATATTAAGGAAACCAGACACTACTGAAAATTGCCTTTTTTTGTTTGCCTGTACACCCACAGCGTAAGGAAAGTGAATGTAGCACCTTGTCAGTTGTTTATGACTTCCAGCACTGTGGGAAATGACTGTTGGCTAGTTCCCTTTGGTAGGTGTCTGTTGCCAGAAAGCCAACTATTCTTATAATCTGTATAAGAGCTGGGATAGCCTAATGTCAGGCCCGATTCAGCACATAGTTCCAAAAGAACGGCTCAAAGCACATTATAATCACAGTCCATTGTTATTAATTATTGTACACATAAGTCATCATTTAGCTGGTTTGGCCACACTTCCCTACTTGATCAAGGTTTCATCCTTTCCCAGTTTCTCATAGATGTTGCGCATGGATGGGTTTTATAAATCTCGACTTTTGCATGGAAAGTTACCTATGCATATTTTGGGCCTCGTTTTATGCATATGCAAGCTTTATAAAGCTGACCTCTAGAACCTGTGCCAGAAGAACTGGGTTCAGTTCAAGGCAGGTGACAATCCATCACACCCACAACCCCAATCCCAAATTGCCAGTCAAACCTAACCTGTACATTTGTGGGGATATAAGAATAAAACCAGCGTAACTGGACAAAATCCACACAAAAAAACAAAAGAATGTGTAGACTCGACATGGATAATGACTAGAAATAGGATTCAATCTGTGGAGTAGCAAAAATAACCATTACACTGCCATGATACCCATGTTAATTGCTCCAAGTAAAACTATTATCAATATAATATACATTTTTAAAAATACAACATATATATCACAGGATTTATAATTCATAAGATTATAATATACAAAATGTTTGAAGCTTTTTAAGTACAGTACATTTACAGTTATATAGGTTTAAGAGTGTTTCTACTATACATACACAACTGTTAACAGAATGGCTGCAAAATTTTCATAATAAGCTAAAAATTACTTCGCAATTTTGGCATATTGACTTGGCTCTAATTATACTAGATTTGCTCAGTGTATTTATTTATTTTTAATAAAGGCAATGTCTGCTCTGAACAAAGCAGGTATTAGAACTTACAAGGACAGATTACGTAAATATAGATATGGATCTGAAAAGCTATCAGCACCTGGCACTTGAGATATTAGAAGTGTAATCTACTCTGAAAGGAGAGGTCTTGAATAACATGATCTTTATGCATTGCCCTGTGATGCAAGAAAAGACTTTTTCACTTAACATTTATTAATACTGAAAAGTAGGCTTTACTGCCATCGATATGAGCTGACACATAGTCTTTGCATAGGCAGTTAGAGGCTCAGGTCTTCTTCACAGAAGAAAAATGAGAAAACAATTCTCAGATTTATAACTCTCAGCTGGCCATTATCGTTGGTTCTCAAGAGAGTCTAGTGACCCAAGGAAAAAAAAAAGAAACAATGATCACAGCAGACATTACTTCAGTCTGGAAGGTCAAATTTGGAAACCCTACCCTTATTTCTTTAAGGACATAATTGTGATCTGCACTACTCAATCCAAAAAAGATTTTCCTTTGTTACCTATAACAGAAACCACATATCTCCGTGTCATAAAGAGTCAAAAACTCATTAGAGGTAAGGAGCAGGTGGTATGCTACTTTATATTGTATTGTGTTACATAATAATCAGTTGGGTCACTGGGACCGAGTGTTGCCAGTACTAGATTACACTCTGCCTCTCAGAAAACCTGTCCAGGTAAAAAATGAATTAGAAAATGAGTGGATGCACCGAAGCCTGTACCTTATAAAATGTACATTTCCATTGCTTCATTATAGTTTTGTTGTAGTTAATCATCATTATGAAGCCATTCCTCACAAAAATTGCATGTTATGTAGTCAGTTCAACTGTTTAAAGGTGAAGATTCAAACAATTACCATCAGGATACCCCTTAACAAAATGTACCCTATATAAACGCAGCACTTTTCAAATTAGGTACTAGCCAATTGGGGCTAAAGGGTTATGTCCACTTAGTCACTTTAAGAGTGTAACATCCTAGCCAGAATATAATTTTTATTTTATGGAAGTCCCCAATATTCACATGTCGCTCTATTTGTTACTGGTTGGAATGCTCAGATTTCTTTTCCCAGATACCCTTCCCATTCTTCCCTTTCACTTCTTTGACATAAATCTGGGCCTATTTGATTCCTATGCAGTCTAGAAACTCTAGAAACGATCAGAACCCTGCCCAGGCTGCAATCCCCTACTTCCATCTTATTACTTTCCTAGTCTAGGTGCAGTCTGGTTTCACCACAGTTGGAAATGTTTTACTGGACTAATTGCTCTGATCATTCTTATTTGCTGAGGCTTGAATTCTCTATACTATCTTCTTCCTTTCTTCAACTCAAGTATTTTCTCACCTTCCTTCTCATCTGCTGCATTTTTTTTATTTGGTCTTTGTCTTTGGTCTTCCGGTTTTCTGGGGTGGCAACCCGCGCCACCCCCACCTGATCAAAGCACCGTGATGTCCCTACATTGATGGATTAAAGGCCAGAAGTCCACATGACCGTCATCATCCAGTTCTTCCATGAGAACACTGAATACCATGAGGACTGATCATTTATGTTAGGTAGAATGCCTAGAGGGGGCTGGGCGGTCTCGTGGCCTGGAACCCCTGCAGATTTTATTTTTTTCTCCAGTCGTCTGGAGTTTTTTTGTTTTTTCTGTTCTCCCTGGCCATCGGACCTTAGTTTTATTCTATGTTAATAAGTGTTCCCTTATTTTAATTCTTATTTATTTTGTCTTTTTTCTCTTTCTTCATCATGTAAAGCACTTTAAGCTGCATTATTTGTTAATGAAAATGTGCTATATAAATAAATGTTGTTGTTGTTGTTTGTGTTCTAAAATGAAACCTGTTTCTGCATTGTATGCGACTTTGCATAAAACTGCTCTTAAGCCATGCTATTCATTGAATTTCTGAAAAGCCTATTTTTTAATCTGTTTAAATGTTCTGTTGCATGGATCAAAAGTGTATCCAGTTCCTGTATTTAAAATGAGGGAAGTTGATTGAAGGTTTCAGGCCATAAAATTAATGTATTTTATGGCTGTTTACCATTATTGTTTGCAATCTTTATTAAACTGGTAAACACTACACAAATATCATACTAGAAATGCTTGCCTGGGCCACATGAAGGAGGCAATTTTTCAGTTTTGCAGGCAAGATCTGCAATAATAAAAAAAACTGGTAATGCTAAAAGAGATCTCATTTTTAAATTACTATTTAGAAACATGTCTGTAACAGATGCTATAACCCATTAACCTTTGATTATGAGCAAATTGGTGTTGCAGTAGTCAGCATACCTTTCTTACAACTCTTTGGGCTTCCTATCTGGTCTACTCAACATGGTTGTTGTGTTTGGTTTAGAGCTCTTCACTTCTAACACTCAAGTTTGTAGCCTTATCCTGTAACACTGTCTTTTATCAACAGTCGGTTGTTTACTTAGTTATGTTGACCTCTTTTGTAATTCACTTTGGATAAGTGGATAAATGTGAATGTGTTTGTACAGCTTGCACATTCTCTCCATGCTTGTATGGATTTTGTCTGATCACTCACTATTTAGCATGACAACTTGCATGTTAGATTAACTGATGATGTTATTTTGGTCTGGTGTAAATGTGAGTGTCTATGCCCTAGGATGAAATGGTGGTGTATCCAATCAAGCCTTGTGGCTAGTGAAGTGCTGGATCTGTTTGAATGTACTGAAATGCTATTTTGGAAATAATGAGTTTAGAAAAAGGCAGGAGCCCATTACAGGTTGAACACATGCACCCACACTCAGTCATACAGGGCCAATTTAGAGTCGCCAGTCAACCTTACATGCACATCGGAATTAAATATTAGCCAATAAAAAAAAGTACAACTCCCATTTAAAAAACATGCAGATACTGTATAGGGAAACATGCAACTCCAAATAGACATTGATCAGGTCGGAATTCAAATAGTCTCCTAGAGCTAAGAACTATGAGTGCTCTAGATGTGTTGTTCTTTTTGTACTGTAAATATTTGCATCTGTTAGCATATGCAGTTAATTATTGGTTGAACTGAAAAGTACTGTAAATAAAAATGCAACAGCTTACTTAATTTTCAAATGCAATTTAGTTGAAAAAAATAAACTTGATCAAATTGTGTCACTCAGCAATATATGTTTCTTTTTCAAACATGAATCAAAAGGAAGGAACAGAAAATGACTCATTTATGATAATATTACTACTTAGGCAATTTATTTCTACTCTGCGACTAAAGTACAAATAGTCTTTTAAAGTGATTTCAAAGTTTTGATTTTCCTTTGGAAAACTAACATAACAGCCTTATAAACGTGTGAAAAGATTGTCATGCATAACAGAAGAATCATCAGCAAGAAAGCAAAATTTAAATGTCATGAGGCACATGGCCAATCCAACTTTGTTGCACATCCTCCTACAGAGAATTAGGAACTGTGCTCCATGTGGGACTGCATCTTGTGTGAAAAAACGCAAGTGTAGACAGAAGGGGTGGAAATGAAACATCTTCAGTAGGATAAGTGGCAGACAGCTTGGTTTCTTTGTTGCAATGAATCATCAATCTCTGAAACTTCTTTTGGATCTGAATATCCATTTTGATAGGCTGGTAAATTATCTCCCATGTGGAATTTATTCTCTAGGTGAAGCGAAAGATTTGATTAATTAGAGACTGTAAGTTTCTCAAGATCCTACTCAATGATAGGTTTAAAGAGAGAGAATCAGTTAGAAGCAGCACCTCAATAGAAAAGAGTTTTAATGAGTGAAAAGTGGAGGATAGTGAGTGACAGAGAAAGGGAAAGAGTGATATAATTAGCAGTGGATAACTATTAAATTGGATTGAGAAGAGAAGAGAGTAGAAGAAGCTCCTACATCGTTCGTCTCTCAATTCAGCTAAAGATCCCTGGATTAACAGAATATGTGCTGTTAAGTTCCTCCAGCCTTTGTTGCAATTTTGTGTCCGACTCTTTATATATCTCTTTAATTCAACTGCTTTCTTCATAAATCCTTTCCATTTCTTTCAATTTTTTTGCAGTTGTTCATCTTTAACACTGTCTATGTAGTAACACTGAGATAAACAAGAGTAGATGGCTTGCTTCATTAACTAACAGCTGAATTATCCATCATCCAATCTGACTAAATTTTATATCCAGTTGACTATCTCACTTCAACCATATGGCTGTAGTGGGTGTTTGAATACAGAGTGGCAGACATCAAAATGGCTTTTCTTTAAGGGCAACACAAAAGGACTGTGTTGGTCACTAGCAAAGATCAAATACATAAATGTCACTTGAATATTCACTAAAGTCTTAAGGATTAAATCAAAATTGAGGTCAAAACCAGAATTTTTCCTCACATTATTTGTAGAATGGTATTATTTTTTAAAAAGTGACATGTTTAAATGACAACAAAACCATAACTACACATAAAAATCAGTATTGTGTTCCAAACAATAGCAAAATTGTGATCAGGAGTATTTATACAACCCTAACAATGATTCGTTGACTTTTTTCTGGTGTTACTAATTCATTAAATTTAAACTCTCTATCTAGTGTTATTTGGCCCATGGGTGTATTTCATTTAATTTCACAGCTTTGCAATATATTGGTAAAGTGTTGAAGAATATTTGATATTCGAAAGGGATCACAACCTAGAAGAGCTTTAATGCTGATAGATTTCTCCTTTTGTAGAGCAGTAGACTAGAGGAAACTGTACCTAGAAGACAAAAAAACCTGGTCGAAAACATACATGTTTTAAAATAAAGAGCTCAAAGGCAAAAGGTAGGGTTAATGATAAGCAGAATGGATCTAAGGCCTAATGAATAACCATCGAAAAAAGATTTATGAACTGGACTTTTTCCTGGTGTACCTGCTCAGTCCTGAGCACCAGAGTATTAATCTTGGATAATTACAAGATTATGGTGTCGGTGTACTTTTTGACTCAGTATAAAGGTATTAGGTAGTTTTCAAATCAAATAATGACCAAACATCCCATGACAATGCATGTGCGTCATGCGCCATAATCGTCACTGTTATCATTTGTGTGCAAAAGCATTGGAACATGTCAGAAAGAACAGGAGCATTGGGATATATCAGAACAAACAGTCAAAAATAGTCAGGGCCTGCCCTAATTCTGGTTTTACTCAAAAGGATAAGTTTGGCAGCATTTTGAATCAGTACTAATATGTTTGCTCTTTGTGATCTTGGACCACATTAATCCAACTGGTGTGACAGAGTATTTAAACACTGAAAAAAATGGTAACAATGTCATAATATTTTACTAATGAATTTCATGTTTACTTTCTTGAGTACACAGTATAATGAGATTCTTATCTGTATGTCTTCCTTGACTAGTAACAGTAATGCAATAGAAATCATAGACAATGAATACAACACTATTACTTAAATACAACATCAGACATCTTGCATGAAGAAGGGACCTGGGTTGCCTCAAAAGGCTGTATATTATAATCTTTTTAGTTAACCAATAAAATGTGTCAATTTGCTTGACTTCTCACAACATCAGACAATATAAAGTAAGAATGGATGATGATTCACCTTATAATTGATTCATGTGATAGAGAAAAACAAGCGGAAATTCGGTGTGCATGATGGCTATTACCCTTAATACTATAGCTTGCCTTTTTAAGGCAAGGTGTGTTATTAACATACTATGCGCCACATATTTTAATGTGCTCAATTCCACCCTCTGTAGTGTTTTGCAAACCTATTCTTTATTGGTAACATATCAAAATGTAAATTGCAAAGGATGTGACATTTAAAGTTGAAAGGCTATTGACAGTGAATAAATGTATAAGTTTACTGTATATCAAGGTCAATAAGAAGAAACCTGGAGTACCTAAGAAGTGAAACGGAGGTAACACAACAAACATTTCAATTATGTCAATGTTCAGCTGCTGGAAGTTATCTACGACCATCCTTAAACCTGTTTTTAATGTTCATTTTGATGATCAAATCATAATTTGATAGTAACTGATCACATTAAAAACTGGCTTAAATCCACTTGTGATTGGATAAGGATCAGTTCATCAAGACCACATTCAGAAGACAGAAACAAATAGAGTCTTAGTATATGTGTAAATGCAAAACCATTTTTTTTATCCATGTACTACAACTATGTAAGCAGAAAGTGATTGTAATTTTACGTGGGAAAGGTGACATCACAGTTATATCTGGACACTACATGGACACCATAAGTGTGTTTTAGTGCCAGATGTAGAGGTTGTCTATGACATGCACCAAATATTATTGTCACATACACTTACATATTTCCAAAATACCAGGTCATGTTGGTGAATGGAATATGCCAATGGCAACATGTACACTTTTGAAAATAATGGTTCTTTAATGAAATTTTATAGTCCTTTACTGGGCTGTGTGGTTCCTTGTAAAACTATTGCTTGGTAAAGTACTATTTCATTCTGGGAAAGGTTCTTTGCATTGTTTTTTGTGCTATGAAAAAAGTCCTAATATGTAGGAAAAAAAACTGAAATTTTTAATGTATGGTAGGCTACCAGCAGGACACTAACAGATTAAAAAAATATGGACTTAGTCTGTGTTATTGTATGCATTGAGTGTCCTTTTAAAATCATGAGCAACTGATATTTCACAAATCTGTTACCATCTATTCATGGTTATTTACTGTACTATTATGGTTCTAAATAGATAAATGGTTCTTTCTGGAACTTTCATGTGGACGTGTCCTTTTGGAACCAGAAATGGTTTCCCTATAGCATCACTCTGAAGAATCACTCTGCACCTTTATTCTTAAGAGTGTAGATAATGAAAAGAAAATGATGACACATACTGTGTACCCTTGAGGTACACCACAGCAAACAGGCTACAGAGAAATGGATTTACCACCAAAGACAGCTGACTTAAGGTTAAGAGACAATTACAGCAGGAACTAATCCAAAGGTTGTGGCATTCAGGAAGTCTGACGTAGCTTTAATGAACATCTGAAGGCTGTGGTCAAATTTATTTAATGTTTCCATGAGGAGTGACCATGTGACATGGCTATGGAAGAAACAGTGTCATCAGCAGAACGTTCGGACAGCATTGTCTACATCAGATCTTTTAAATCATGCTCACTTAATAATATAAAGAGTTTTAGGCAGAATCGGGCCAGGCAGTAGTCTTAGATCTGCCGCGAAGTACAATTATCAAAAGCAGTAGCTACACTTTGGTGTTATCTGTTCAATATGCACAACATAATGCCTACTGTATACTGTTCAAATACCATGTAGTCCACAGATATTAAAATGTCTGCCTTCTCACTGCAGTGCCCTTTTTCAGTGTTCATTCAGCCTTATAAATCTTTGAAATATCTTGAACAATTTAAAGTAAATATTTTTATTTTCTTTTCCATCAAGAAGGCTTCATAAACAAACAATTTAATATTCTCTGCATAAGGTCTATCTGCAAAACTCATTCATTCCCGACACTCAAATTCAACTTGACATCCCACCTCTTCTAAGTCATTCTGATACCAGCTGTAGTACTTTTGCCTCTCTCTGTATCATGCTGCCTCTGTAATGCATTGCCTGAATATTTTGACTGTCAATATCTTCTATTACTAAAGCAGATTTGATGTTTCAGTTTGTTAGCATACTGTGTAATCTGAAACTGACTGGTCCTATTAGAGAATGATGCAAATGTAAATCTTTTAGGAAATACCCATAAGACATTTTAGGAGTTGGTGTATTATATTCTTATGAAAAACAAATGGTATTGATAAGCTGTTAATATACATTAAAAGCACACATAGTCTGAATGTAATATGCCATAAATACCCTGATTCTTATAATTTAAACACCAGTTCAATTAAATAAGTGGGAAGAAAAAGTGGTGGTGGAAATTCTAACTTTATGAACATAGCCTAAGATAACCCTGTGAAGAGAAGAGCAGTGGGCGTGCATACAAATACTTCAACAGAGTACTCAACAGAGTAGCAACGTGATAGGTAAATCGATCGATCGATCGATAGATAGATAGATAGATAGATAGATAGTTAGATAGATAGAGAGATAGATAGATAGATAGATAGATAGATAGATAGATAGATAGATAGATAGATAGATAGATAATTTGTCCCCAGGGGGAATTTGTTATTTAGAGAATCTCATTAAATAAATACACACAGACTATGGTCTGAAAAGACATGAAAATGACAGAAAAGAAAAAAACTTCTGACTTGGCAGTCCCAGTCCCAGTGAGACATTATGCAGTTGTATTGCAGTTGGTATAAAGAAGCCCAAGTAGCATTTTCTGACACTTCTGCTGAATCATTTTTGCCTGAAAGTACTCAATGTTAGTGTATCAGAGAGATGATATGCAGCATTGTTTATAATGATACTCACTTAATTTGTCGCCAGGGAGAAATTATTCACTTACTAGTACTAATTAAGGACCATAATATTAAACATGAAAACAGTGTATAAAACATTTGAGCTGGGTGATAAAACTACAGTACCCATGACAATGTCATTTCAAAACATTTTTGAATGGTTCTAAACAAGAAACAGAGAATGTAGACTAATTCAAAACATATAATATGAATTTAAAAATGTGCTTGACATCATTTCATAAAGAAAATAAGTTTTAGCGCTTTAGAAAGCATATAGATTTCAGAAGAAATTAAACTTCACTCTGGTTCAAGGATCATAAAGAAAGAAAACAGATAGGAAGGAAAATGATGAAGGAAGAAAGAGAAGTTACTCAGCGATCTATCTGAGGAGTTGACATTTTTTTCACTGTGTATAATCACTGTTATTTAGAATTAACATTTTTTTCTTTTAGTCAGTAAAGGAGAAAATGAATATAAAGAAAGAGAGAGTGTAGTTACAGTAAAAAAACATATAGCATGAGAAAGTTGAAGAATGTGCATTTAAACAATAGATCGCTATAAACTACTAGAAATTCGAATGCCTTTTTAATGCAGACGTCAGAACTATCTGGAAGGCCTTTAAGTGTTGTCTGATGTTGTTACCAAAGTAAATGATGACACCACCAGTCTGGACATTGAATAGTAAAAAAAAAAAAAAGGGGGGTCTTCTGTAGTATGCTCTTACTCATCTTTTATTTCCTCAGGCACCCTAGAAATTTGAAAACCTCATGCACTTTGTCATTATGAACTGAGTTGTGAGTTCACCCCAGGCCACCCAATATCAGTAATCTGACAAATCTAAAGCAGATAAACTTTTCTACCACTGCTTCCTCATTACTGACTGGGATGTGGCATTGTATGTGTTTCCATTAAGTCTTCCAGATTTATAGGCATTCATATTTTGAAATACTTAAAATACCTGAGAAATCTGCAGAAGAAACACAGAGAAAGGAGACCAGATACTAAGGATGGAGAAAAAATATCAAAAAAGCCTGAGGAGTTAAAAAAAAAGGATAAAAACATGGAAGAACAGTATATTCTCAAACAAGCCTAATTCAATTGATGTTCATTGGGGTTCAAAACCTACCAGCACAAGATGAAAAGTAGAACATACAAACTTGGAAATGGCAGTCCATCTAGCAAATAAATGAAGATTAGCATAAGGTTTAACAGTTCGGTGGCAATCACACATGTTAAGACTACATGCCAGAAAACACAAATGTAAAATTTGTTTCAGTTAATGTAAGAAATTTGGACGTTAATTTAGGTACCGCAAGAATGCATCTATTGCTTATTTACTATTATGTAACAATACCTTAAGAAGGGCTTCTTTTGGTCTTCTTAACACTTATAAAAAATTGGTAGATACAGTAGGTTATTCATCCCTGTGCAGCGTGGCATATTGACATGATGTTAACATTACTTTTTAATATGAAGTATTCAGAGGTCTAATATTAAATATGTGACATGAAGAGAAATGCATCTCAGTTAAGCCACCTCAGGCCACTCCAAAGGGACGTTTTGCTAGTGGGTCACTTTGCAGAGATTAATAAACACTTGCTTTGTAAGAGCAATGAAGACCCAAAGAAGTGTCTGTTAAGATCGTTACATTGTAGTAAATAAATCATTTTTACAATATATTAACTAAAGTGTTACCAAATATTCATATTTGAGAAGCTGCCAGGTTCTAAGACAAGCTTCTAAGACAAAAGCTTTCTTTTTGGATTTTGTAGATGATTTTCAGCATCTTCAATAGTGGTAGGGTGTTGTACCATGTTAGCCATTATGGATGTAATGAGAAGTCAAACAAAATGACACCTTTTATTGGCTAACCGAACAGATTACAATATGCAAGCTTTCGAGGCAACTAAAGTCTGAACTGCCTGAAGAAGGGGCCTCAGTTGCCTCAAAAGCTTGCATATTGTAATCTGTTCTGTTAGCCAATAAAATGTGTCATTTTGATTGACTTCTAAAAGCATCTTCAATAATAATCATAATAATAACTTGCTGACTTTGTGCCACTTTGTCCGAAAAGAGAAAATAAGTAATTCTTTTCTAATCTTCATGCATCTGCCAAAATGAATCTATCAGGACTATTCCAGGAAAGAGTGTAAAACATACTCAATGACATTATTGAAAATTTATTGTCAAATGTTACTTTTAAGTAACTCACTCGAGTGACATCCATCTGAGATGTGCTCCTTCAGTCAGAGCTATTGGGCCCAAACTGGGGCAGCATAATTCAAAATACAGAGTACGACTGTAAAACAGTCTTAGTCATTTTAGGCAAAGAAGAACCTCCCTCACAAAAAACAAAGTGAGCTTCAAACTTTAATGATTATCTTCTTTCCTCATAAATCTCTTGATTTCTCACTACACTGGTGCCTTCCTATTTGAGTGAACCCTGAACACACACCAAAATGTCACTTATGAGAAATCTGGGGGGCATCTCCCTTGGTTGCACCTCCTCACTTGGAACTGCTGGATGAAAATGTGTGGTATGGGACTCTGCATAGTACAACCATCTTAGCTAGTCGTGCTAAAGGAGAGCTTCTCACAAACCAGGCTTCTAACTGTAAGATTGCCTTCTTTTTGTAGTAGGCATTCTGTATTTTAGTCTTGCTACAGCAAACGCATATTATATTATGTAAGCAAATATCGCAGAAGGGAATTACTGAACTCATGGTCTCTTTGGAGCTTGTTAAGAAACCACATGCTACACCTTCAGAGAAAAGGAAATGCACCTCAATTCTCAAAAATGGCATGAGAACAGTGTTTTAAAATGTAAGCATTATGGCATTAAGTAAGGGATATTTTTCTTCTAAACCTCAATGCAACCCATCAGCTTACTTAATGTGCACATAGCTCTTAAAGAAATAAAGGCAAACAGTCCTGCACTCTGAACTACTAAGCAGTTAGCTAACCAGACAAACCAGATGGGCTGAATGGTCTCATCTCATTTGTTAACTTGCTTATCTTCTTATGGATATATAAGCTTTTTCAGTTTCCAGTTTGTTTTGTTTTTTCCTTTGCTCATGGACAAATTTTGCTAATGATTTTTGGACTACAATGAAATACAACAAGATGTTAAAAACACTAATGTATAGGCAACGCAACTGTGTTAAACAGCAAGTATACAGTATTGAAGAAATAGGGAAAACCTGATCCACTTGAATTAATAAGGCATTATTGGACAGCGCAGTTCAAAATCTAAGACTCTAGGGTAATGGAGGGCATTAAAAGATTAAAGTCAACTGAGATTTCTGGTAGAATCTGAAGCAGTGCATTCATAAGTCAAAAAGAATGCTACTAGGAGAGTCAAATTATTAGAATGCCATGAAAACAATGATGGTCTGAAATATTTATCTACTTTTCTATATGCACAGTTTGTTATTTCATTAGGACCCTGAACGGATTAAACTAGTAATGCGTGTATACAGTATGTTAAATTAAAAAATACTGCTCAACTAAGAGAGAAAGCTAACACAAAGCTTTTTCAAATTTTCAGTATTTATCATGAGTTTTATTATTAAACTCATAACATTATCCACACATACTGTGTACGGCAGTCTTTAGTCATATAGCTGGCAAAGTTCTTCTTCTTCTTCCTCTTCATCTTTTCCACTTCTATGTGGGGTTGATGTGCTTGATCGACCTTCTCCAAACAGCTTGATCCTGTATCACCTAGTCAGCCAGGTTCTTTTCTTCCAGATCTTTTTTTACTGTATCCATCCACCTTCACTTTGGCCTCCCAAATTTTCTCTTCCCCTGTTCTTCCATTTCCATTACTCTTTTGAGCACAAATTCATTGTCTCTCCTCATCACATGTCTCTTCAATCTACTTTCCTTTACTTTCTCAGATATCTCTCCCACTTTTGTTGTACCTCAGTTTTCTCATTCTGTCATTTTTTGTATCTCCACACATCCATCTTAACATTCTCATTTCTGCCACATTTAATTTCTTCTCCTGCTCTCCCTTTACTGCTCATGTCTCAGCTCCATACATCATTGCTGGTCTTACAACTGTCTTAAAAACCTTACCTTTAATAAACACAATACTCCTGGCACCTTCTAAAATGAGCAAATGATTTGTTTAGCTTCTTTCTCTTGAGAAAACCCAGTTACTGTAATTAATACACTTAATGAGATAAATACAGAGTGATCTTAACAGAATGCATTTAGTAATGGACATGAGGTGCTCAGAAAAAAGTTGTTTGTTAGACTGAGAACTCCTGCACATCAACCTTATCTATACTAATAAAAAGCAAAGCCCTCACTGACTGACTGACTGACTCACTCACTCACTCATCACTAATTCTCCAACTTCCCGTGTAGGTAGAAGGCTGAAATTTGGCAGGCTCATTCCTTACAGGTTACTTACAAAAGTTAAGCAGGTTTCAAATTTCATTTCGAAATTCTACGCGTAACTGTCATAATTGAATCCTACTTACGTACATACATGTGTCCATAGCCTGCAGCTCGGTCGCTGTGTGAGGCGGCTTTGCATCCCCCATCCCCACGCCTCCCACGTAGTTGGCTGCCTGCCCAAATAAGGCCGTCCGTCGCTCCAGTCTCTTCATTCCCTTCTTTGCTTCACCACGGTAATCATGTCTCCCTGCTGATAACTGCAGACTTTTTATTTAATCCACGATTTCTCAGCTGTTTTATTGTTCGTTTATTATGATGCAAAGTTATCGATGAAGGCGGTTGTATGCTTACAACGCTTGACAGATGCCGAATGTCACTTCAACACAAGTCCTGCAAATACTAACGTAATTGAAACAAACCATGAAACTCAAACCGATTATGACAGCAGCAATTCAAGCTGTGAGAAAACAGTAAAAAGGAGGCGTATCAGACGTCGTGGTACATTTTCTGATGCAGCTAGGCGAAAACAACTTTGTAAAGCTGCCGCCAAATATTCACAGAAAAATCCACAAGTTTATAGACACACTGTCGCTAAATACTCGCAGGCAAATCCACAAGTTCATAGAGACGCTGTCGCTAAATACTCGCAGAAAAATCCACAAGTTAATAGACATGCTGTTTTTTAAATACTTGCAATGCAAATCCACAACTTAATAGAGACGCTGCCGCTAAATACTTGCAGGCAAATCCACAAGTTCATAGACTTAATACCGGGAATGCCTGATAAACATCTTAGATTCACGAGTAGCGATTTGGGTAGTGAACACTTCGATGAATGAAACCTGTTATCTTTACAACGATTGACAAACACGGAATGTAACTTGAACACAACACGTCCTCCAAATACAAACCTGATTGAAAGAAATAATGATAATCAAATCCTTGATGACAGCAACACTCATAACACTCACAAAACATTATTACATTGACAATCATGTTATGTTATTTTTAAAATGTTTCCTTTTCTTTTTCATAACTTATTTAACACATTACTTCTCTGCTGCGAAGCATGGGTATTTTGCTAGTTATAAATACACATGATAATACTGTTTCGTGTATTTCAACTACTTTGTAGCTTATTAATGTTTTCTTTTATTGGAATTAAAGTCTTATGGATGCATACTGAATGATTCCATACAATAATGAAATACACAAATTAAGAAAGATCTCAGGAATTTCTTAATGAAACATATATTTAGGAAAATCAATGCACAATTTCACAATTTAGATTAGGAAATGTAAGCTCTCTTTTTGAACAGGATAAATCTTTATATCATTTTAAGAAAATATTGATTTTGGTGAAAGCATGATCCCTGGTACGCAGAAACGGAGGTTGGTTCTGGGTGGAGTCCAATCATAACTCACTGGCACCTTTGATGGCATCACAATTTGTGACTGCAAACGAGTAGGGCCAATTTTGCCCTTTTCACAGGTTGCTGCAGGAGTCCTGGCTCTTTAAGGCTGACTGAAGGGAAGCAGGTACAAAAGAATCCACTAGTGTGAGGTGATTCCCATATTCAAAGATAGACAACAATGACCCACAAAAGACCAAAGGAGAACTTTTTTGAAAGTCACACCAGGAAGATATTTAAAGCAATTTACACCCTGAGGGCTCATTCAACCTAAAGTTGAGAGGAGAAATATGGTGCCAAGATTATGCAAAAGTGGATATTTTATTAACAAATTCAAAAAAGATGGGAAAGATGAGATCTGGAAGATAAACAAATGACAAGCAGAATGATGCAAAATAATAATAATAATAACACATGTAGTGTCTCTGGTATGTGTATAGGACTAATGATCCCTTCTAATAAGTGGAGTGGCTTGCTGATTTGCCCACTGCCTTACTGTATTGTTTTCCTACCTCCTTTTTCTCTATCCCTCAAACATGGGCTCTTATACTGGCATTCAACAGTCGAGCTTTACTCCAGACTCATCCATCATCTCAGCTATCATTGAGCATCTGGCTGTACTCCATAATAACATCTGGAGTCAGAAATGCCCCTTCTTTGGCAACAAGGAAGTTAGAGCTCCAGCTCGTGTCTTGTCAATTCTACAGCTTTTGTTAGCAAGGAGGAGGCCAAACTTCAATGGTAACTTATCAGAAGACAGTCATAAAGATTGAAAGTATGCTTCCATACATCTTCTTATGAGCCTTATAGTTGTCAGGTGGTGTTGCTACCTGTAATATTCCTTCACCTATTCAAGGATGTTGTTCCTTCTAGGTGAGATGGCACACCCCTACTAAATAGACTGGTATCTGATCCCTAATGTCTAATGATGTCTCCTATTACAACAACTTCTGCTTCTTGATAAGTATTCTTCCTTCATGTTTCCACACAAAGGGCACACCATCATTCAGAGATATCACCACACTCACGCTAACATTATGACATACGCGTACGTTGACAGTATGGGCATAGTTTTTTCCTCTTCCATCTCTCAGAAGTTCTGTAGTGTACTGCTCCTACCAATACAAACTTATCTCACTCATCACTCTTCTGGTCACCAGAATCTCTTATTTCATCCACTTGTAGCTCACACAATCCTTTCTTGATCTTCCTCACCAATATTGTAGAAGCAACCCTCTTTACAATGGGAAGATTGTTATTAAACACTATTTCCAGCTAGCATAGGTTTTGGTTAAATTAATAACATTGCAAATAGTTCTATATACAGTATGTATATAAATTCACTGAGTATATACTATTGTTCATACTATTGAACTTTTACCTACATTTTCTCGCCTGACATGTGGTAAGCCTCATTACAGTTCACCCTACAGATGTAGTTCCTCATAAAACTAAACAGCCAACAAATCTGATTACAATATTTTTGAAAATTCGATTAGGCCTTACTGTAATTACAACTGCCACTTACATTTATATATATAAAATCCAATGTCTGTCTGTCTGTCTGTTCACTTGTCACAAGAGAACTACTTAATGGATTTTGATCTGTTTTTTTTCTATAATTTGTTTGAACATTCTGGTTGATATTGCAACTTCTCTCATTGTGCTATGTACTGTATCATATTCGCTTGTGGTACTGATTTATTTGCGTGAATCCGAGAGACAAGCACCTTGGCTGAGGGGAGGGGGGGCGGGGACCTCCTCACTCACATGCCAGCCTCGGGGCGTTCCTTACTTTGGCTTAGCTAGCGAACAAGAGAACGACTTGACGGATTTAGATCCGGTTAATTTTTTTTAATTTGCTTGAAAATTCTAGTTGAATTTGTGACTTCTCTCATCAAGCTAAGAATCATAGTTCGCTTGCAGGAGCGATATATTCGTGTTAATCAAAGATGAGACAGAGGCTACGGGCCGAAGGAAGTGGGAAGCATGATGTCAGGAGTGGGGAGCCAGGCAAGGCCTTACTTACTGTCCTGTTTCACTACTACGTGTGCAGAGCCGTGCGTAGCAGCTAGTAAAAAATAAAAATGGGTAGCATGGCAGCACAAAACTAAGCACCAGTGCCTTACAACCTCAGAGACTTGATCTGAATTCCACTCACAAATATAAACTTTAAAAAAGTTTCTCTGTGTGACCTGTTTGTTATTTCCTCCAGTTTCCTCCCTGTTTGTATATATTAGGGTACTAAACACGTCTAAGATACACCAGTATAGATGAGTGTAAATGTGAATTTATATATGTTGCATCTTTAATCCACTGAAAAATAAGGCAGTTATTATCAATCACAATACAAGATGGCATTATTTTAAAGTGCTAAAATTAAATTGCTACAAGGACAAAAAATGCAAATAATATATGGTCCATTTCATTGTAATGTTTAATAAAGAAAAATTGACAAGGTTCAATAAAACCCTTTCAGTGGCTAATATTTTCCTGCGATGTTCTTGCAAAGAGCTTTATAATGTAGATAAAAAGCAGGGTCATAATTAAATGTAAAATTTCAGACATGTTCTCATAAACATGTTTTAGATTTTCATTACATCATTGCATTTCATTATCATCTACTGTTAAATTCTGCTCTGTACTTGTAAAATGTTTATTTTTACACTGTATTGAGGATTTGCTCTGATCTGTGTATAATATTGTATTGACCCCCTTCTTTTTGATACCCACTGCATGCCCAACGTACCTGGAAAGGGGTCTCTTTTTGAACTGCCTTTCCACTTTTTCCCTACAAGGTTTTTTTTGGGAGTTTTTCCTTGTCTTCTTAGAGAGTCAAGGTTGGAGGGTTGTCAAGAGGCAGGGCCTGTTAAAGCCCATTGCGGCACCTCTTGTGTGATTTTGGGCTATACAAAAATAAATTGTATTGTATTGTATTGTATTACATCTTTACGATGTAACAAAGATTGCTTGAGAAAGCTTATATATGCTGTGGTATGATCAAACTTGGAGGATGTGGGAAAGAGATAAAATTACATTTTCTCTACAGCTGAAAAGTACTTTTTACATGTAGTCAAGGATCACTCCAAGGCTGCCCACAGAGAATGGATTAATTACTTAGACTTTGAATTTAAGATTCAGGAAAAGAAAGAAAAGCCTTTTATGCTCCATAACGACAGTATTTAGTAAAAGTTAGAAGCTTTAAATTTGTAAACATCCATGTACAAAAATATGTATTTACATATGACCTTCGTGTTCATCAATACATGTTTTTAACTTGGAATTAATTGAAGAGTCTTAGAGCCAGCATTTACAACATATATTTTAAACTATAAGATTTACAGAAACCAACACCAGAGAGACTGGCTGTTTGGGAAGAAATCAAGCTGTGGCAGGTTTCAAGTCAGTACAATGGAAATTTGTAGATGTTTCAGAAGATCTGACATATCAAAGGCAGAAATGAGACCCAGGATGTGGAGTACAAAGGAAGAAACAGTGCAAGCATCTCTATAGGACCTTAATTCACACTTGAAGGACTGTAACAAGATGTTATTAGGTATCCTTTGGATTAGTAATACTGTGAGGAACAATTGTGTTGAAGAGTTTTAAACAGGAAAGGATGATCTGAATTGAAGGTTAATTATATGGACAGAGTAGGGTTTCACAATTTTATTATGCAAAAGTTCAAAACTAATCAAGACTGTTGTTATAGAAATACTGATTGTACAATGAAAAGAGCAATATAAATACACAATTACTTGAAAAGAGGGGTAGAGGAAGATCCACAGAGAATGTGCTCAGCTGGGTTTAGACACATATTCCCTTACATTTACATTGATCATCCTTTTTTAGTAATTTAAAAGCCAAGCATTCTTTCTGGATTTACTCAGGCACCCATCACATAATTCCCTCTAGTCTACATTGAACAGTAAGTATGCCACTGCACCTTTAACGTATCATATAGTCCCTGGGGGTCTGTTCAAAATGTAACACTACTTTCCAACTTACCCAAGGGAATCCAAATCTGCTAACTGAATGTTGAGACTTTTTCTACTTAATGCAAATTCTAATAAACCTATCATCAAAAATGAGCCTTTGATTTAGTCCTTAATTACACGGCTACATCTCAAAACATGTCACAGGCATAACAAATGATGTATGTTGCCAGAGTCTGATTTTAAAAGCTGAATTGAGCTTGGATTAATATGACAAATGAATGCAGTTATCTTGGTAGCACTCTGTTAAATATCACTTTGATGGCACAATTTGTAAAATATCAACCTGATGAACTTTAATGAGTAGAAGGTTGCTATATATTAAGGATGAGGTTTAATGATGACATGGCACTGGGAGGCTAAGCTGACAGATGCTGCTATTTGGACGACATATTATCCTGATTATTTTCTCTAGGAGAAAAGAGTGGGGACTAAGCATAACTAGGATTACTACTGTAGGGAACTATATTGCAATAAACATAAGAAAGACATTGGTAATGACTGCACTATAAGAAATTATTAAAAATAATTGAAGTGATGTAAAATAGTAGTAGGAGTCATATTGTCACGTCTAAGATAGCTAATCTCAGTGTACTACAGTATATTGAAATCAAATGGCTCCCAAATGCCACAGTTGAGAAATTAAAGAATTCATTTTAGTCTGCCCTTGCTTTATTGAGAAAGATATTGGAATTTTTAAACTGGTATGGTACTTAATTAACTGTTTTTAATTAACAGGCTGTAAACCCAAATAACTCTTTCTATATCTATGAATGTCAATCAGTCTTTTATCAGTTTGTTTTATACACATTTGAACTTGCTACAAGAAAATGCCTCAAAACTTTCCAGTGACCAACTTCTCTTCCAGAAGGAGGTCATCAACTACCTTTCGCCATAAAAAAATATTAATACTTTACTTTGTAACAAAGGCAGACCCAACTGGAGTGGAAGTACCATCTCCCAAGATAGGTGGCATTAAAAGACGCCTTGCATTTCCCATGGTCAGCTTCATATGCAATGTTCGACAGTTGGGAATTTCTATGTCACTGCCCTGATTTGAAAACTGAAAAAAAATTCTGTATTAAAGTGCTTTACAATATAAATCATTTGAAAATTAAGGTAGTCTTTGAACCCAAGCGCCCCTGAATTGGATTATGTGGGTTTGAAAATGTTATATTTATCTCTATTTCCTATATCTATAAAGGTCAACGTCAGTTTGTTTGTTCCTAATGCACAGCTTGGTTTTTCATGTCCCGAGTTCAAATTTGGCACGTAAGCATCTCTGTGTATGAAGGAGACAGTTTGTTGGTGTGTGTTTGTTTATTCTTCATGCGTTTGATCATGGTATGCGCAAATTCAGCTAATCTATTCAGTGACCACCCCCTCATCAAGGAGATGATCAATGTCTACTGTTTGTCAAAAAAAACATCTGGTCTTAAATGCACAACATATGACCAATGAGATTGATGCATTTAGAAGTACTGAAGAACTGCCAAATATGTTAAACACGATTTGATCAAGCAAAAAACATGTGCCTAGCAGCTCTCTAGCTTTAGAGGAAATCAACAACCACATCTAAATTTTAAGGAAAAAGATGACGTAGGATCTTTAGAAAGCAGTAAATTCCCTTAGTGTTCAGAATTGATTCACCAATTATATTACCGAAGAGTCTAGCTGTGACAAGATTGTGTTTGTGTAAACTCTAATGCCTCAGCATACCTAAGCAACAATCCTGAAAGGCAGTACCAAAGAAAAAAATATATTCTTAAAGGTATGCCTTATAATATTAAATGTCTACAACTTCCAGGGGAGCTCTCCCTCAAAGACCGGCTCTTAAGGTTGCCCGCATTAACCTTTCTTTTCTCATGCTTAGCTTTATATGGCATGTTCAAGAGAGACTTTGTTGGACTATGCTCTATTTGAAAATTAAAAACAAGGTTTATTGATCTGTTTAAGGATAAAAATTGCTTTCCAATGAAGATAATCTCTTTACAAATAGTCTATTATGTCACAGATACAATATGAGATTTCCCAGGTAATACCATAGACATCCGTTGGTATAGAGCAAACTAGGTATTAATGGGACATATAAAAACTAGTTCTATAATAACCTTAATAATTATTATCTCTGAATC
Source organism: Polypterus senegalus (assembly GCF_016835505.1). NCBI lineage: Eukaryota > Metazoa > Chordata > Cladistia > Polypteriformes > Polypteridae > Polypterus > Polypterus senegalus. The sequence goes on along the minus strand of NC_053161.1, from coordinate 122,588,558 downwards.
TATTAGCACATACTATATTCAGTATGATAATTTGTGCAAGGAAATATGTCTCTCTCTGTTTTGATGTTTCCAGGCTGATTGGAAAGAATGACGTCCCAATAGATGAGATGAGTCAGTGAAGTCTCCACAATGGCTATCAGTTACGAACACTTTCTTTCAAAATGTCACCTGTCATTTACTCTGCTTGAGTATTCTTAATTTGTTGAGTAGTTATGTGTCATGAGATAGACATTCCATGCAATGTTACACTAAAAGAAAGATATTGGCTTACCCTAAATCTACCTTTTATTTGCTAATGCTGTCCCAATGATTAGGGCTTGCCCAAACCCTAGTGTTTTACCTGTCCTTGTCTGTCAATAAAACCTTGAGCACTACTTCATTACACTCATGGGCTTCTTTTTTCTGCTATAATTATATACAGTGGTTGCATAGACCCAATGAAATTATTCCAAAATGGCCTTGTAATTGGGCATTATGGTGGCACAGCAGTAGCAATGATGACCCACAATAAGGAGACATGGGTTCAAGCCATGCGTGGAGTTTGAATGTCCTCCCCATATCTACATGGGTTTCCTCTCATAGTCCAAATTCATGCAGGTTAGGTGGACTGGTGATGCTAAATTGGCCCTTGTGTGTATGTGTGTGTGAGTCTTTGTGTTTGTGAAATAATGTACTGGTGACCTGTCCAGGGATTGTTTCTGCTTGCCTCCTATGCTTGCTGGAATAGGCTCCAGCTTCACGATAAAATATGTTTAGAAAATGGATGGATGGTCACAGAATTTTATTTCTTTTGCTGGAAAGTACTAACACAGCAAAACATTGTAATATTGTGTATTCTTTGTGAAAGTTTGCATGGCATTATGGAGGAACAGTATACTCTAGTAAAGGAGCCAACAAGGGAACTGTTAACCTTTACAGTAAAAAGGTGAGCACACAGCGTCTAAACTGATTTCCATTTAACTGCATTTCAAACATTTGCATAGATTCACTTTGTTTACACTTGAATGGATCATCTCTTTAAAATATGCAAAGTTGGTTAAGCTTTTGAGACACTTTTGTTTTCTCACATCTGTTTCTGTTTTAAAATGGCATTCTTATGAGCTTGTTGTGCTTCAACACAAAATCCTTTGATGCCTACACTTCTAAGGACCTCAAAGGTAGACTAAGGAAGAAATAAATAAACTTTTTTGTTTTTAGCATAGATAGATAGATAGATAGATAGATAGATAGATAGATAGATAGATAGATAGATTCCCAGGGGGATAATTTGGCTTTTTTCAGAATCTCTTTATATAAATAAATACATAAACAGGTAAGTAAGTAAATAAATAAATACAGATGCACACTTTGGTCTGAACACACAGTGGAATGACTATAAAGCAAGAAAATTCAAAAGGAAAAAAACGTCTGACTTGACTGTCACAGTCCCTGTGGGGCATCATACAGGTGTATTACTGTTGGTATAAAGGAATCCCAGTAGTGTTTATTGACACACTTCTGCTGAATAATTTGTTGGCTAAAAGTCATCAGTGTTAGTGTGTCTCAGTGAGAGGATGTGCAACATTTATTTATAATGGCACTCAGTTTTGTTTTAATTCTCTCCTTCGCTACTGGCATTTTAATTACCCTTTTGATTCGGTGGGTTTCTCTTGAAGTGATGTTACCATCCTAGCTCACCACAGCATAGAAAATTGCACTGGCTATCAGAGAGTTATAGAAAGATGTGAAGGATGTCACTTCCCACATTAAAGGAATGCTATCCCCAAAGGAAAAAGTGCTTGCTCTGCCCTTTCTTATTTAGTTCCTCTGTGTTCTAAGACCCGTAAAACCTGTCATTAATGTGGATCTCCAAGTACCTGTAGGAGTGGACCACCTGTACATCCACTCATTGAATATTAACTGGATATAGAGGCCATTTGTTGCGGTGATAGTCAATAGTCAACTATTTCCTTAATTTTGCTGATGTTAGATTGCAGACAATTCTCTTTGCACAATGAAGGAAACTTTTCCTCCTGACTCCTATACTATGTCTCATTCCCTTTATCAATACACTCCATAAATACAGGATCATCAGAGAATTTCTGCCGGTGACATGACCTGATGTTACATTTGTAGTTGGATATGTACAGAGTGAAGAAAATAGGAGACAGAACTGTTCCCTGTGGTGCTCCAGTGTTGCTCACATCCTTATCAGAAACACAGTCTTCAAGTCTCACAAACTGCAGTCTACCCATCAGATAGTCCATTATCCAGGATACCATAGGCTCATCCACCTGCACATCTCTGAGTTTACCCCTTAAAAGGGATGGCTGGGCGATATTGAAGGTGCTGGAGAAATCAAAAACCATAATCCTTACAGTGCTGCCAGCTTTATCCAGGTGAGAATAAGCCTTGTGGAGCAGACAGATAATTGCGTTCTCCACTCTAATCTTTTTCAAATAAGCAAACCTCTGTGGGTCCAGATGGTCTACCACAAGAATCCAGAAGCAGTCTGTCAAAGGTCTTCATGATGTGAGTCGACTATGTCACTGATCTGTAGTCATTAGGTGAAGAGGTGTCTGCCTTCTTTGAAATAGGAACATTGCAGGATGTTTTCTGCTGCAGCAGCAATTTCTGAAGCCTTATAAACAGACTGAACAAGTGATAGAGTACACCACAAAGCTGGTCAGCACAGACATTAAGAACTTAAGGACTGACTCCATCTATTCCCACAGCTTTTCCTGTATGTAGCTTCCTCAGTTGTCTTCTTTCTTCATCCTCAGTTATGGACAGCCCACACTGATGGTCATAGGTGGACTCATCACTGGCCATTCCCGTTGACATGATAGGAGTTGTTGGTGAAGTAGAGATGGTGTGGGCAGAGTAGTCATTAGAAGAATGTGACAGTGGGAGGTACAATCTATTAAAAAATGGATTCAGGGTGTTATCTTTGTCCACATCCCTTTCTAGCACCTGAGCTCTGGATTGCTTGAGTCCCGAAATTATACCAATTCATTCCAGACATCTTTCATGTTATTCTGAGTCAGTTTGCTTTCTATGTTTCCTTTCCTAAGTTTCCTTTCCTTTTCCTTTAGTAAATCCTTCAGAGCCTTTTTGCCACCGGATTTGAATGCCCTCTTTTTCTCATTCATGAGACTTTTTAGCTCCTTAGTAATGATATTGCATGCCAGTAATAAAAATGAAACTTTCAAAATCACCAGAATACTCCATTCTACAGATGACCTTTCATTAGACTCCCAATGTTTCAATTTACAAACAGAACCACATTGTGCAACTGATTCAGAACAACTCTATTTGGCTATTGTGGCCTCTTTAATTGTTAATTTAGGCCCATGTTAAGTATCTTATGTTGGCTCCTCTTCCAAATGAGGTGTGCATTCATCAAAAAAGGATTGGTGATATTCCTTGGTAGCCTACTAACCCTAAACCTAACCATCTTTTTTATAACTAGGAAAATCATTTTACATAAAATTTAAAAGGAAAGAAAATATTACACAAATGCATCAATAAATAAACAATTGGAAGTGAAAACCAAAAATAGTAGGCCCAAAATAAATACAATTAAAGGGATTAACAAGCAAAAAATTAATAATACAACAGATTAATTTTGAGTATCAACACAAAGATAAGATAATAAATAACCAACTTTTACATTGGCATGTAAAAGCACAGGAGCTGTATACAAGGGTGACAAAAGGCTCCCGCAAAAGTAAGGGTTGATCCAAAAATTGGAGCGGACACCTGGTTCAATAATAAAAGATAAGAACAAAGCCTTGTCACTTAAACAAGAGGAGCTATTCAAAGCAGGAAGCTGTTTGGTCAGCCAGCAAAGTTTCCAGTGATCTTATAAATGTAAAGAATTATTAACATTATTATTATTAACATCAGAATTAGTGCTGATCAGTGAATTTCACTAAAATGTTATTTGCAGCGAATTTGCTGCATTCGTGTTTGCCGCTGTTCATCAAATTATTTACTGATAATTCAACCAGTTTAGGTAAACTTTTTTCCCCAGTGCCCCATAATGCTTTGTGAGGTCAGCGCTAATTCCCGCAGAGCTGTAACAGCCAACATTGGATGAGACCGCCCCTGGGTATATAATGCTGATCATTTGCATTACAGACTCTGTGGGGCTTAGTTAGCGGTAGAACAAATAAGTAAATAATAATGGTTTTCAAAATGTTTTTTATAAAACATATACAGCATAAATAATGAGTTATCCCTGCTTGTCGGCAAATGTGCGATTTTCAAATATGAGAAGAACCATATGCATGCATAAATAGCCACATGGAGATAAAAAAACAAACCTTGAAGGAGCCTGACAAACCAAACACAGGAGATTCTATGAAATAAAAATAAAAATAATTACAAAAGATGAATTGCTATTTACAAGGCGTTTCTATCTTTTTGGCAGAAAAAATGTGCAAAGCAGAAGTACAGAGAGTTTGGATAGCCTTCAAAAAATAGAAGGAGCCAGCGGCTTCAATCATAACATGCCACTTTGAATATTCTGCCTTTAAGTGATATACGTATTTTTTCTGAGTTTTGATTTTGGCATTTTCACTTCGTTTTGCCGAAATATATGATTGCGCATCTCTGACTACGTTCTTTCTTCCTTAATCTCACAGAGGTACAGCGGTGCAGTAGTTGGCACTGGTGCTGCACAGCTCAGGTCACCTTTTTGGACACTAGTATAGTTTGCAGATATTTCCCGATTCTCAGGGACACTTTAAATATGACTGTGCCATTATAATCCAGTTAAATCTAGTTCAGTTAATCCTTCCCCATTGATGTCAATTCATTTCGCCAAGTTTGGCAATATTCGCAAACATTTCCGTGATTTCCCTGAACTCAAAGTGAGGTGAACACCGTCGAGTTCACTCATCACTAATCAGAATACACTACTACATACATAACAAAAATCGCTAAGTATGAGACTCACTAAAAGAATAAATAATAAAAACAATTTAAAGCATTACCTGAAGGATTAGACACCAGAAATCTAAATCTTTAAATTGAGATACCCTAATGCAGGCAACAATAAGAAATAAAATACAATTATTTTTAAATTAAGAACTAAGGTTAACCCAAGGAAATCAGACAACAAGAATTTATGCTTAGATACCCAAATTTTAAACACTAGAAAAAGAATAACACAAAAGAAGGTTAGGAGACCCCTGAGAGCATTCTACCTCCTTGTGGTATGAGTTGAGTGTTTGCTGCCAAATAACTAATAAGCGCTATTTTAAGAACAACAGGCCAACATCCCAAGCCAATACAGCTTGTCTCCTGAGAACAACAGATTAAAAAGTAAAGGGGTAGGTGGAGAGAGGCCTAGAGGCAAAATCAAAATACAGGGTGGAGCAGGCAATCACTCACTGACAACAGCCGTTGTCCAAAAGCTAAAAAAAACCGAACCCACTTTTTTATAAACAGGACAATGGATTACAGTGGAGCACTAAACATCTTCATTAGTGTCTGGGTAAAAACCTCAAAGCAAAGCATACAGTAAAGATCCTTTTTAGATATCATTTGTCAAACATTTTGCTTGTGATCCATGTGCAATATATAATGCTTTATTTTTCATGAGTATTATAGTTCAAATCAGCAATCAAACCCAATGCATCAACGACACAGAGAAATCTCTGCAAAGACTGCTGTTTCTTATGTTTTCTGTTTTCCCAAATTAGTCCAACTAACACCTCAGCCATACATGGGAAACATAAGAACAGCACCCATAGTACTTAATGTTTGCAATGCAAAAGTCACGACAATGTATTTTAACACATACTTAAAAGTCAATCAGTGACTTATGTCGCACAGTAAGGTGTGCAGTTGCCAGGACATGGAAGAGTTTTTCTTTTACATACTTTTTTGCATTTGGTATGGGTATAGGATTTTTGGTTTGGGCATTTTATTACTTTATGGGTGTGACAGTCACTGTTTGTTATATTAAGCATTAAGCATTGTTCACACATTAATAGAATCCTTTCCATTTTTTTCTCTGAGTTGTGCAAAACTGTTTCAATGTTTATGCAATTGGCTGCTAGTGAAACAGTGGTAGAAATTATGTCAGGGTCATTCTCTGTTAAAGGCTAGCACCTTATCCACAAGATCAGTGTGAGACTTTATAGGTGGTGGAATTATCTAAATGCTTTACTTACTTTTATGGGTTCCTTTATTTTAATCACTGAATGCTGCTGGTGTATAACTGCTGCCTCCTATGCCATCACATTGGATTGAGCTAGTTGTGAAGCTTGAGGCTCCATCAACTTTTACATGTACAAGTAAGTGCTCCTTGTTGCTTGTCATCACTGCTGCATGTGATGTAACAACAGCTGACATTTAAAAGAGGTGTTTGACAGCAGGTAAGCTGTCAGATTCTCCAATCTTTCCATCGAACTGCTTGATGCCATCTTTGCCATGTTCAATGTTCTGAGTTTATTAATGTTATGTTAATTATTTATTGTACATGTTATAATCACAAGGTAAGGAGTTGTAATAAGGATGACCAAAAGATGAAATACTATATGGGAGCAAGCTGAAGTAAAGTCAGAGAATAATCATAAAGTCAGATCACCACAGAAACAAAAATAAGCAACAAAGTCCAAAATGAGTAACAAAATGAATGCCAAAATAATAAGACAGATGTTTAGTTATCCATCTAGTATTCTTTGCATAACTAAATTCCTAACTAAAAGTTTTGTTTTATAGTATATTTATCCATATACTTGGACGACTCAATTACCGCAGGGTCTTCTTTTTTGTTTTAGGGTCTGGGTGATACGTAAACAAGAGGCTTCTTAAACAACATGGCAGCACCCATTCACCTGCACTACACAATTAAGGTTCCCATAAAATTAGACCATGCTGATGTAATTTTAATAAAATTGTACATGTATAAAAACTAAACCAAAATAATAATTATGAGAAAAAGAAACTCAGAATAAATCTGTAAGCCTGAAAAACAGGATTCATGGTACCATCTCCTTCTTTTCTTCTGTTTATGGTTATGCTGCAGCTTTAGTTTTACATTTTTAACTTTTTCTTTTTTTTTTTTGGTGTGTACTGTTTTTCTTATCTTTGGAACAAAACAACGTTAATGCTGGTTTCAGTTTCCTAGAGCCAGTGAGATCGGTTTCTTTGTGGGGCCCTCATTACTTTTCTCTGTTAGGTTCAGAAATGGCGCTTGTTAGTGAGTCCCCATGCTCTGCCACTGTCAAGACTTGGAGTGTTAAGGCAATATTTTATTTTTTGTAAATTCTGACAGTCACTATTATTATTATGCATAATTATGTAATGTAAATGTGCTTATATTTGTTTATATTGATTCTAAAAAAAAGGTACATTACTGAATTATTGTGAAGGCTATTTTATTGCCATCTGCTGGGAGGCATATTCCATAAATTTAAAATCATCAATCAATTCAACAGTTATTTTAAAATTTCTTAGTATATTGTAGCTTTAAAACACTCATAGAAATGTGTTTATTAAACAGACAGTTATTCTAAGTACTTTATGGCAGTCACACCCTGGGACAACATCGCAGTGCACACAGGGGAAACAAGAGCGGCAGAATTTTGGATCTGTCCATTTGCATTAAACAGAGAATTTCATTTCTTTTACAACACATTAGTTCCGCATTCAGGATATGTCAGGGAGTGCAGCTGACATTAGGGAAATACACTATAGTGTTTAAAATGACCCTAATTAGTCTGCTAAATGCCAATTGCAAAAGGCACAATGGCAATCAGTGCTAATTAGGGTCAATGGAAACAAAACTGGACAAGCTGCTTTTTAAAGGAGTGCCAGGCAAGGCAGATGACACTACAAAATCACACATGAATCCAGGAGAAAAAAAAGAGGAGAAAAAGGAAGAATGGCAGTAAGTAGTCAACTATGGACCTGTTTAAGGTTCCTTCTAGTCATAACAGAATATCAGCAAAAAAATCTAACATGTACATGAAAGGCCAAGAACATTTGTTGTCAAAAAACTTCCCTTAAAATAATTCCAATGAACTGCGTCACATTTCTAGGAAGAATTCAGCGGTACTTATAGAAAAAATGTTGAACAACACTTGAAAATAAATTTTTGTTTGCATTAATTTACTATTGTACATTTTTTAGGCATTACAAAGTTTTTATAAGCAAATATAAGCCAATGGGTTGATCTTGGAGGTCCGGGTAGGTAGCTCAGTCAATCCACATCACTGCCAGTCATAAAAAAAAAAAAAAGACGATGAGTCATAAAAGGAAAGGTGGAAGTAAATAAGGTTGGACACATGTTGTGTCACAAAATTAGCCTTGCATCAATTCCAGTCATAAAAGAAATGTAAAATGCTTTTTGAACTCAACCTGATCCGATTAATTAGTTGGGCTCTCAAAAAATAATTATGTCTTCATGCCCTTAAGGACCTAAAAGCAAAATACAATTATTCTTCAAGCTTTATTCTTAATGTCTTGTCATACAGGTTCAATTTACTCAGACATGGAAAAAAAAAAGCAGACGTGAAATTCAGATATGGCTATTGGCTTAAAGCAGTGAAACTGAAAGAATTAAAATTACTGTGTTTAATCACAGCATGTTACCAAATTAATTCATCCCAGCAAAAATACTGTTTTTGTAAGTTATGGATGTAAACTATCTAAGCTTCACTTCATCTATAGCAATTTATACTCCCTGATCATGGTGAGTCATTAATCATAGCACAGAAAAGAGGTCACTTGTTTTGATTTTTATTTTGTGATCAAATTTTCTATCTGTACAAAATGAACAGTCAAATGTTTCATATAACAAATGTGTAAATACAGTAAATCCCAACGAATACATACTTGTAATAACCCTATCCCAACTACCCCCTTTAAAACATGGAAATTACATCATAGATGTGAAAGAAACAATTTTAACAAAATCATAACCTTCGACCCTCCCTGAGGCTCTAGAGTTTCATCTGTAGATATATAAGATTGCAAGAGATACTTGACAGCAAAGGTACAAAAATGAAAAAGAAAAGAGATGCTATATATAGGCCTTTAGTGCATCAGTAACAACACATTTCTCTTTCTTCTATTCCGGCATAAGAGTTGACTTGTTGCTTGTTGATTAGCACATGCAAGTAATAATTCCACTGTACTCTGTACATGTGACAATAATGGTCCTATAAACACTCTAAGTCCTATTATTAGCACTTCAGCATTTTTCTTTAAACCACCAGCAACTGAACAAAACTAGAATTTGTTTCTGAAATCTTACTGCATAGAGAATGTAAAGATACATAAAAATAGGTTAAGAAAACATAAAAGATACCTCTCCAATGCATTGTAGTTTTCCTGCAATATACTCTTTTCAAAACTGTACATATTTTCAATCCCTGGGAGGAGATGGCAGAGCTGGAATTGTCCATTAGAAATGGAAGCACAGTGAGAACATTCATTGAGAACAGGACAGGACAATGACAAAGGAAAGAAGCATAGCCTATATGGATCAGTAGTACTGCAGAATATGGGTTCATGAAAAGGGATATTCTACCAACTTACAGTACACTGAAGGATGGTGTGGAAACTAGCTGGTGGAAGAGAATACATATACATTTGTTAACTGATGGCCAGATGCCACTTGGAGGAGCTTTTACAATAGTGTATGCAATGTGAAAGGAGTGTACTAAGCAGATAGGGTTGCCCAAAATTCAAAATTTTGGACACACTGAAATCATGATGGCATCATTGGATACCTGTATTATGAGCTTCAGGATATTCATCACAATCTCAGAGAAAAAAAAAAAGTTAAAATGATTATCTGGTTTTAGCACAAGCAATTAATAAGTTGGAGCTGAACTGAACTGGTTTAAAAGTTGATTGATGATATAAGTTTGGGAAAATGAATAGGTGAATGAATGGAATGCTTGGCTAGATGAAAAAATGTAAGCTCTAGAGATAGCAAATAGCATTAAGTGTTTTACGCAGTGAATATGCTCTGACCTAATTTGCCAAATATTTTCCTGTATTTTGTCGTGTTGCTGGCTCAGACAAACTTTTTTTCTCAGCAACCAGTGATCCTTTGAGAGGCCAGCATGACATCACAGAATTCACTGATATCATACATACGTACTGTAAGATCATTGCCAAGTTTGTTCGGGCATGCATGATGTCATAACCTGATCAGTACTCCAGCCTTCCTCCCTGCATGTGTTTAAGAAAAAAACAAAAAAAAAAAAAAACTTGCAATAATCTCATTTACGAGTCACATTAACTCTGTAATGGACTAGCCCCCAGTCTAAGGGCTGTCCCTGTCTTGCACCCTATGCTTGTTGTAACAGGCTTCAGCTGGTACCAAAAATCTGCAACCCTGCTTAGGATTAAATGGGTTTAAAAAAGGGTATGGGATGGTATGGGTACATTAGCCGACCATAGTGAAAATATAATGAGTACTACCAGTGCCATATGGCTAATTTGCATGCTTAATTAGCCATGTGCTGGAGCATCCAAAATAAGCCTTACAACCCTGTGAAATAATAACAAAAGTTTCATTACTATTTACAAGGGGTTTTTGTCTTTGTCAGGGAAAGAAAAAGATCAAAGCATTCAGCACAGAGATTAGAAAGATAAAGATGTTCCTGCTGCGCCCAGATCCACAACTTCAAACAGTCTCATACCACCGCTTCATGGCATGGCTAATGTGCACCCTAAGTTTGGAAACACATACATACTGGTCTATAGTTTTTTTATTTATTGCTAGGCCATTTGTTGTATTGTCTTGGTGGTTGTCATTCCATCTGTATCTTTTGTTATTTGTGGTTACTCAGATCTTTTTTTCACTACAATAAATGGTCCAGAATAGCAGGAAAACACATCCCTAGTTCTCAAGGGAACTTAAGACCATTGTACAATTATAATCCTTGGAGAAACTACCTCAGTTCCTCCTTCCCCATTGACTCAATGCATTTTGCTGAGTTTGGCAAATCTCCCAAACATCTTCATGATTTTGCTTAACTCATGGTGAAGCAAACTTTGCAGGATTCGTTCATCACTAATTGCTACCAACCTGCAGACAGAAAATATAAACATGTTCTCTATAGTTGGCTCTTGGCTTTATATGTGTACATTTCACTATTAACCTATTTATATTTTTGAGCTTTAGGAACACAAATTTAAAAAAATACTTTAGTATATTTGGACATGAGGAGGTCCTTTAGGTAACCTTCAAGTCAGGTAAGGTTGGGGAGCATTGCACTGTTACATCGCATTGCCACACAGACCACACGACGAAACAGCTTGGGATCCTGGTTGGCAATCCCCCTGGCAGACACGCTTTCCAGTCCTACCCTCCAGAAATGACCATCTATCTGCCACAGTCAGCTGTTACATGGCCGTCCCCTTGGCCTGATCCAGCCACTTGCGTCCTTAATAATGAGGATCCTGTGAGTTGGATCACCCTCAGGGAATCGCATCACATGGCCGTAGTGCTGTAACTGACGCTCCCTCACAATGCAGGTAATGTGCCTCATTCGTGACTCCGTGAGCAACTGCTCATTCGACACAAAGTCAAACCTGCGGTACCCAAGGATTTCCGAAGAGACACAGTGCCAAAGAAGTCCAGTCTATTCATCTCAGGTTACTAGATAGCGTTCACGTCTCGCAACCATATAGCAAAACAGGAAGCACCAGGACTCTAAAGACTTGGACCTTTGTCCTTTCGCATAGGTATCGGAAGTGTCACACACTGCTTTCCAGCGACCTCATGGCCCCCCATGCTCTCCCAATCCATCTACTGACTTCACAGGAAGAGTCACCAGGAACATGAATGTTGATGCTGAGATAAGTAAACTTCTCGATGAGGTCAATACTCTCTCTGCAGACAGACACACTGCTGATGGCTTTGCCTAACAGATCATTAAAGGCCTGGATCTTGGTTTAACCTTCACCTAGGAAAAATTCAAAAGTGGTACAACATAAACCATTTGTCAACAAACTGAATACAAGAGCCTCACCATACAGGTCTGAAATCCATGAAGTAGCTCACCCACTGGACCAAAAAGTAGCATTAAACAGTATTTTTTTTACCCCCATACTTTTCCCTAGTCTTCCTATAAGTTAAGTCTTCATTAAAATTCACTTTCAGACTCCAGAGTCAAAATAATAAAGAAAGCATGCTAGAAAGATTTGTTGCACACACAATCTTGAACAACCAGGAGATGCATGATGCTAGCCTTTATACCACTGCAATGGTGATATCACACACTGCACACCTCCTGTTGCTCTCCCATTGTGATGTGGTAAAAAGAACAAACAAACAACCCACAAAATGACAACACCGATACAAAACAAAATGTCATCACAGGAAATATGAAATGACTCAAATTATAAAACTAAAAACCAAAATTTAAACTAAATGATAGAAATGGATTCTGGAGTATAAAAACATAATGAAAACAAAACACCACCAAACAAAATAAAGGTAAACATGAAAAAATTTACAACAAATCAGATCATAACATGACTATACTTTGCTACACATATGCCATGTTAGAAAAGCATCAAGTGGCACCTGGTTTCTCATCAGCTTTGAGCCTTCATGTTACCTTAAATCTTTTTCCTCCCAGCAGGCTAACTGGTCCTTCTATTATTAGGGAGGAAACCCTTGAGTTTTTATGATTTCTTCTCTGTTTTTCCCAGCTCCAATTCTCTTTAAGGAGAAGTTTAGTTACCCTGACATATATTGGGTCACATACCTTTTAGCATCCTGGAGAGGCACACTACATGCTCATGTCCAGTCTTCAACTTTCACACCTCTGTCATTTATGCATGTATAAAGGGCATACTGCCCTCTACTTGCCCCTTGAGTTCCTACAATGGTGTATACAGAAGCTCTACTGTTGTCAGCATGTTTCTCTTTGTCTTGGAAGTCTTCAGAAAGATATACAACAACTTGGTAATCTCTTTCCAGTGAAGAACATCTTTACAATATTTATACTTAATATGTATACATAAATGTGTACTGAAATTTGGGGCATGTTAATGGAAGTTCATGTAAAACATTACATTGAAATTAGTTAAATTGAATTGTGTAGAGCTTTCATTTTTGATTGATAATGGAGAGTCAACCACCTGAAAGATATTAAGGAAGAGGTAAGGACACTACAAAGGTGAATCCCTAATCAATGGTATTAGCAGAGACCATGACTACAGGATATTAATTCATTTACAAATATTAAGAGAGAATGGGGTATGTAGGTACAGTTACTGGATGCCTCGGTCTTTTGTGATTCTCTATTTCATTATTTTCACGGGGCAGCAATTTAGAGGCTCTCAATTCCAATTCAAGAAGAGTGCAATACCTGATGTCCAATGCAATGGTGCCAAGAAGGAAAACAAACAGAACAGTCTACATTATTTACAATTGACACTGTTAAAAACGTTGGAATAATCCTTGGGCTATGATGCAATATTGCTGAAAGATTTTGTTGGGATTGGAAGCTGGAAAAATGATGTCTTGAGTTTCATAAACTACTTGTACATTTATGTAAATTTGCTGACTCTTTTTCAGAAAACACCCGAACTAGAAGGGACATCCATTGATCTAAACAGCTGGTCGGTGAATACATGCACTAGCAACGGATTTCAATGCCAGACTCAAATCTCTTAGCATTCACATAATTGCATTTCCCTTCAGTATGATTTTGCTGTGCATCTAATTGTATATAATGAACTACTAACACTTCTGCTCTTGGATCATCTGCAAGGAAAAGCAGTTTCTCTTTATCATGTTGCTTACTGGGTGTCACCGTAGAACTCCCAAGCACAAGTGCCATCATCCTGTAATAAGCATGAACTGTTTATTCTTTTTCTTGTGCTCATAGTGTAGAAAATTGCTATTGGGCTGTGTCTCCAGCAGTTATTTCCCCATTTATCCTTGTGTGGCTGTAGCAAGGCTCTAAAGAACAAAATCAATACTTATATAGAGGTCCAATTCAAGCCATTCTTCAAACGATCTCTTTAGTGTGCAGCTCACAAGCTTTGAAACAACATGCGGTGAGGCAACAATTTTAGGATTATGAAAGTCATGTTCTTCCTAAATCAGATCTGTCTCAGAAGCTGCCTATTAGTCCACAAAGGAACTCAATACATCAGCTGAGCTTGACAGGTGTCTCTGCTGGTATGTGGCTGCTCGGCCAGCACAGACCTGGGGGTGAACTGAGCAAATGGCAATTTTTGATTCAAACCTACTGAACAGGTCCCTACACTATTTTACATTATTCATGTCTTCTTTCTTCAAGAATAGAAAAAACCTTCACCCTAATAAGTTTTATGATGTAGCATGAAGATATTATAAAGAACATTCACTTTTTTAAATACCCCTGGATGTGATGTGAAAATAAGGGTTCATTGTTAACATAACAGTTGGAAGATAAACATACAGTATAATTGTTATGTAACTAGGGTGGTAGAGTGCCATAGTGTTTAGCACAGCTCTTTTGCTAATATCCTACCTATGTCTGTATGGGATTTCACCTAGGCACTGTGATTTTCTTCCCAGTTCTGTAAAGATGTGAAGGTTAGGTTAGCTGGCAACTCTTACTTAGCCCCAGTACCAGGAGGCGTCGGGGTGTTTATATGCATGCCCTTTGATGGACTGGTGCCCTTTCCAGGGTTTTTTGCTGTCCTGTGTTCGGTTATGCCAGGGTAGGCTTTAGCCATATACCGAAATGAACTGGACCAAGCAACTTCTTAAGATATCAGAAAAAAGTCATATAGAAGACATTTTATATCACATTATTATTAAAACAGACTTTGCCAATGAAACTAGAAGAATGACACGCTGGAATAACTTCATATGAGCTCTGAGGAAGACAAAGTCATGGCTTTTCAGAATGTGCTCTAAATGGTAAGCCACCAAAGAATAAGGTCCTCAAGATCTTACCTTCTGCAGAAGCCATCAGAGTACCTTATAATATTAAGTCAGAGCTTTAAAATATCCTCTTTAAGCCATACCAGCTGCTAGAGTTAGGGCTGGGCAAAACTGTAAGTGGAATAACTTTTTTCCTTAAATTGCTTAATGAGCAGGAAAGTTCAAACAGCTTATATTAAAATTTAAATGGCTCTAATAAAATTATTGGAAAACAATACTGGAGATAAATGGGCATAATGCAACAATTTTTAATTTATGACTGTCTGTCTAAAGTTCATGGTTTAAGGTAGGCTGAGTCCCACATACACAACAGATCTCCATCCCCTCTTCTGCACTTGCAGTTAATTCTTCATTGGGTGCTGAACTGTTCATGAACACAGAAACCTCATCCAAGCGTGGGAGGATGGCTGACAGTATTAAAGCATGGCTTCATATTAGTGAGACTGTCAGCTGGAAGATGAAGAGAAATGGTCAAAATGAGCAAAAAGGTCAGGAAGTCAGTCAAGTAAATAACAGAAAAAAAGGAACAGGCAAGTGCATTGTCAAAAGTACAGGCAAGATGTCAAAATACAAATGAGTAAAAAGTGGCAAAAGTGCAGTTGAAAATCAAAGCTAATAGTCAAAAACATGAAAAGGCATCAAGGTAAGAACATCAAAAACTCAGCCTGTTTACATATACCAGAATTTAAGCAAAATTAACGTAGATAATAGGTTGCTAAAAATGAGGGCTGTAAAGAGCCACAGAGCTTACAGTGGTTCTGTCTCCCATCTCCAGAGTCCTGTGCAGAGTTTGTATATTCTTACAGTGTCAGCATGAGTTTTTTCTGCTTCTTCTTGGACACCCCTAAAATTTACAGTTTTGGTTGACTGGTAACTCTAAATTGGCTTGGTGTGAGCAGCTGTATGATTATGAGTGCTCCCCTTGGTAGTGTGGACCTATGACAAGGATGACCTTTTCTGTTTTGTGCCTAATGACATCTGAATAGGTTTTCGACAGAACTTTTGCCTAACGAATGCAGTGCCCTGGATTCAAAACCCAGCCTGTCACTGTTTGTATGCCGTTTTTCTTTGGATGATCCAATTTTCCATCAACACCCCAAAGACTTACACTTTAGGTTGATTGGGAATTTTTAAGTGACAATGTTAGTGTGGGCATTTATGGGTACAACAATTCTCATCTTGAGTTTATTCCTGACTTACTCTTCACAGTACAGAAACAGATTCTAGCTGCCATGACCCTGTCTTATACTATGGGTGTTTCAGAGTAATATAATATAATATAATATAATATAATATAATATAATATAATATAATATAATATAATATAATATATGTTCCTGCAATGGACTTGCGCAATTCTAATACTAACTGGTTGGAAAAGCTTCAGCCCTCCACAAGCCCTCCTTGGATTAAACAGGTTTGACAATATTACTTTTTTTAGACCTACAGTATTTAAACTTGATACGTTCATTGACTTATTTAACACAATGCATCCCCACACAGGTTAAATGACTTGCTCAGGGTCAATTAGTCTCAGTGACATTGTGCAGGAGAATGAACGTGAAACCATCTGCTGTCCAGTTCAGCTCAGCTGCTAACTGACACTACCCAGCCATGGCTAATGTAATCTATTATCTATTAAAGTTACAATGAAATTGCCGGCATGGTCAGTAGAGACATAAGCTACAGCTGAGCTGAGCAGGACAATGGAAAGAAAACCATTCACATCAGGAACCAGTAAAAACAGACACATGAACCATAGACTATGGCACATTTACAATTTGTTAAATTATTTTCCTTCTACTAAATACTCATCCATCCTTCCATCCATAAAACTCCTCAACTCAGTTTAGGATGGACCTTATTCAGGTTGGATGAACCGTAAGGCAGGACATCTTCAAAGAGAGTGCACTAGTTTCTCCTAAATACCCTTCCACAAACACCCAGACAATGCTGCTTGCAGACATTAAAGTCTAGTTGTTAACACTATGATAGAATACTCTGTTTTATCATCTGTTATTCCACAACCATAGAAAGCAAATGAATTATGTATTTAAAACATGTAAATTTAAGATGAAAATAGTAAAAATGCAGTAACTACACAAGTAATCACCTTAAACTAATTTTGAGAATTAATAAAAAACATATTGTAGCAGCAAATGACATCTTACAAGTAGATCTCTAATTCTTCAAAGATATACTTAGCCAAAATGTTTCTTTCCATCTGTTTGAATTTCTCAATTACTTTCAAGTTTAATTTAGCACTGTGAATTATCCATCTGAAAAGTTAAGGGTGCTCGGTTCTTAGTCTCTTTACAAATTAATGTGAATGAGCCACGATGGCACAGAGTGCATATAGCTCTGGCGCCATTATGACTCAAAGCTAAAGTGCCTGGCTTTCCAGAAGTTAATGAAATTCTACGATGACATTGTCCAGGTGTCAGTAAGTTTAAACATGTGCATAAATGATCTACCGTGAACTGAAAGGGTGCCCACTGGATGCCAGTAAAGCTTTTTAGTGCCACACAACTCAGAATTGAGTCGAGAGGATAAACAGAATTAAAAGAAACATTCTCTTCTTGTATATTTTTTATAATAGGATTTTTTCTATGTAATCTTGAAATGGATAAGCATGAAATGGATTTTTGGATAAATATGTATGTATATACTTAAATATGTTGTTAAATGTCATAGCGTGTATGACTTTACAGTACATAGAGTATAGACTGTGCATTCTTCTCCATCAAGAAGCCAGGATCACGGTTAACTGAATCAACTTTAGGGAATGAAAGAAGCCAACTGTCATTTATAAACTGCTCAGGCAGACACATTTATACAAGCACCATCAGCCAAAACAGATGTTCCCTTTTCCCTGTTCAGTTGCTTAAAAATTGAACAAATCAGGGTACACAGTCCATAGACTGAGTCCAAGTCTGTCAGCACATCAATCCTTTGTTACTTCCTTGAACATTTAAATATGCACAATTAGCATAAAAGCGTGAAAAAGAGAACCTATAAAAAATGTCAATAAAGAAAGGATGACTACATAATAGAAGCAGCTACTGTAATGCTGCTATATGTCAATTGTCTGTACACACTTCAGGAAAAAGAAAGCAATAAGAATGGACATAAACTCAAAACAACCATATGAGAATACACAAGATGTTGGCAAGGAAAGTGAATGAATGTAGAAAAAGGGCAAAAGTGGTAGGGAGTTAGAATAATGATGACAGAACTGCTTTCATTTCTTTAAAAAGCTTCATCAAGCTGTATCTAAAATTGTAAAGAATTACTGTCTGCCTTAGTAAGTCCACTCTGAAACATGCTGGCTAAAATGACTCAGTTTCAATTACAATATAAAGCGGTTCAGGTTGTATTCATGCTGACATGTATGTTATACACAGGGGATACAACAGAGTCACATTCACCTTGCATTCATATCTTTCAGTCAGTCTTTATTTTATATAATGCCTTTCACAGCACTCACCATCACCAAATGCTTCACAAAGCTAACAGGCATGCAGCACCAAGTAAAGCACAATAATGAAATCTGTTTACTACATAATGCAAGAACAAGATAAATCAGTATGGAATCTGAATACACTATGGTCAAGTGATATGGCTGACTTAAGATGGTCTGGAAGGTTTTACTGGCTTAGATGGGGTATGTTTTCTAGACTCTTAGGATATGCAGCTTTGTATTTCAATAGCAGAATTCTGAAGATACTTTAATATTGGAGCAGGAACTGGTTTACTTAAGCAAGCCAAATGGTGATATATTGATTGTATTTAGTCCTAGTCAAATCTCTCATTTTTAAGACAAAAAATCCTATCTGAAGCAATTCTTCTGAATGGTCATTTTTAATATTAATTCATTCATCCATTAATTTATCCTGTTCAGTTTGACTTTGGGATTGAGTTTAAACAAGTAGCATTAATTTCAAAGGAAAAACCATCCAATATATAGCTGGAAATCACAATTAGTTTCACTGAATCAGTATTCAGTTTAGGCATTATCTGTGTCACTTAAAACAAAAATTGCAAAACTATCCAAAACATATTTGTTCCATTTCAAAAACATGGAACAAAAAACATGCTTTGTAAATAATGCAAGGTACTGAGAAATTAATTCATACATTTATTTCTAGTAGGATTGACTACTGTAATACAGCAATCACTGGCTTTTTAGATCATTCTTTATGCAGCCCTTTGATAGTTTACAATGCTATTGCAAGAAATATTATAAGAAATATAAAGTACAAACACATAACTCCAATTCTCAGTTTCTTCCACTAGCTCCAAGTTAAGCTTAGGGCTGATTTCAAAATCCTCCTTCTAACATATTATGCCTTAAACAGCCAAGGCCCTGCTTACTTGTCTGTATTTATCATTACTTGCACACATTGACCACATTGACCACACATTGAGATCACAAGATGCCAGCCTACTTCTGATTCCAAGGAATAATAAAATACCTTTGGGAAGTTCAGCTATTAATGAGAAGTAGGAAGTGAGATCTTTTAATTTTATAGGGTCCAGGAGTTGTGGAATGATCTGCCTGAATTTTTAAGACATGCTCTTTCAGTCTCAGCTTTTAAATCTAGGCTCAAGACTGGTTACTTTAGTCTAGCACACCCTGACTAGAACTGCGGTTTAGCTCTGTATATTGCAGCTGTTTGTTAGTCATTTGTACAAAGTATAAGTAATACAATATTTATTGACAATCGCTAACCCTCTGCTTTTCTGTTTCTCCTTTCGGTAGCTTGGTATGGCACTTGGTGCCACTACTCAATTGCAAAGTTGCTCTCATACCTCTGGAGAAGATAAAGGAGCACTGGAACCATCGGATGGAAAGATTTTCTCATCAGATTGGATGGCCAGCACAGGCTTCATTACAGAATGCCCAGAAGGAGGGCGGAGTCTAGTAGACCGAAGTCTCCAGGACTATAACTATGTCTAACTTTGTCTTTGACTTTCTTTGCTGTAACTGACTGTGGTCCCTCTGGAGGTTTATTTTATTAAAAGACGCTGCTGACTGGAATTTTTGTTTTTCAACGATTATTGGATAGACTGATATTGTTGGTTTTCATGTATTTTAATCGGTTAGGTGGTCCAGATCTAATTATGCAATTTTCATTACGCTCTAACTTATTACATAGAGAATTCACAAAAAAATATTTTTGTTGCCGATAGATGGCAGAACCTGCCCTGCATTCCAAAATGGCGGGGAGACGGTTGTCAGTCAAACAGCAATTCCTTTGTCTTGTATTGTTTTCCTACATTGCATTAAAAGTTGCATAATTAGATCTGGACCACCCTATATATTACACATATATAAGTATATTTTAAGCTCACTTAACTTAGTTCTGCTTTCTGGGCTAATCAAGCCTATCCTGGCAGCACACAAATCAACAACCAATCCAGTAAGGGACACTAGCATTTATTAGATCAACATCTATTTTTAAAACTGCTAAATTGAATTCAGGCTCACTAAGACGGAAGGAGGCCCTTTCAAAAGCTTTGAGCACAAGGCTCTGGAAAGGTGGTAGGATTGGTAACATGAGAATATCTTAATTTACTATATTATAAAAAGCATTACAGACCTTGAAGAGCGGACCATACCATATAATTTTCTAAGCCCGCTGAATTCTGGGTTGTGTTTTTATGGAGCCTTTCCCAGCAAAGACAGGACACAAAGCAGAAACAATTGCCTGGACAGTGCACTTGGTTGAATATATTCAAACACACTAGGGCCAGTTTTGTGTTGCCAATCCACCTAATCTACATGACTGGAGATCCTGGAGGAAACTAATGCAGACACATAGAGAAAATGCAGATTCCATGCAGAAAGTATCCAGGGCACAAACCTTTCACTCCTTAGTGCTACCACTGCACCACAATGCCAAACAAGTGAACCATTTAGATGTTAACAATAATGGCTTAGTCAACCGAAGAAAAAAAAAGGATGGATCAACAAATTTGTGTTATATGGCCCCATACAATGGGCAATATGGGTTAGAAAATAAATGCAAACTTCATGTTCAAATTAAAATAATCCAAAAAATGTTGTAGTCTGCTAAATTCCTTCATTGTGAATCACACTATCTACTGAATCTAAGGTTAAATCTCATGTATTACAAGACAAACATGTAAGACAAGGCTACAGAGCTTATTGTGACTGCAAGAAAGCACAATGGCATTGTATAGCTGCAACCAAGTACCTCTGACCTTTGCCCTATAATCATTGTTTTGATCGACCACTGGGGCCTGTTTAACACCAATCATTCCTATAATTGCTCCAGACACAGTTGTTTTCTTTTGCTTGGCCTGGAACAATCAGCTGGGATCTCATAGCCTCTCAAGGCTCAGCCATAAGAACACCTGTATTATATACAGTGGAAATGGAAATATGGCCAACTCCTTTTTTTGGCACTCGAAACCTGTGATTTAATGAATCAAATTAATTAGTTGAAATCACCATTTATTATTTTCTTAGATTCAAAACTGAATTTTCTATTTTTTTCAATATTCATGTTTGGTAAATAAAAATAATTAAATGAGTTGAAACTGTGGTTTAAGGATTAGTTACAGTATCCTTGTGGGAAAAATAATCTGAGACTAGTTTTTTTCTTTTAGTATTGATTACTGTGTTTTCAAGGGACAGACACAAGCTGTTTGAAGATCTACTACAATTAAGCAGAGCTAATTAATTAAGCCTTGCAAAACTTCATTGCATCCAGTTAGGGGCACCAATGATGGACAAAATGTCCTATCCTGAATTTGTATTTCAAACATTTTTTTCCTCTTTCTCTTCAGCACTGCAAAATTCTGCTAACTAATGGTTAGTTATCAATACAGCATTGTTTTTACAATTGCTGCTGCCCAGGTCCAAGTGGCTTTATGGAAAGTCTGAATGTAATTGAATAGATTTGTATCCCACATCCCAAAAACGTGCAGATGATGTTGACTTTTGATTCTGTAGTCTGGGTATGTGTAAGTGTGCCCTGTGATAGACTGGCATTTTATCCAGAACTGGCATCCATCTTGTATCTGATTTTGCTGGGTTGGGCTCCAGTTCTGAATACAGGTGGCTAAAGTGGTATGGGCATGTCATGAAAGGAGAAGTAAACAATATGGAACAAAGAATTATATATATGGAGGTGCCGGGATGGAGGCAAACAGGATGATCAAAGGGAAAGTGTATTGACTGTGTGAAGGGGGACCTAAAGAAGAAAGGTGTATCAAGCAAGGAAGTACAGAACAGATGAGAATACAGGAGGCTGTTAATATAGAGACTTACAGTAAAAGCTTTAGAAGAAGAAGAGAGCTCCTGACCTGAATTGCCCAAAAACTGGGTTCAGAACATGGACTGATAAATATAAGTTAACAAAAATGCAGATGTTAATACTATCCCAACTCTGTCAATTCATATTTAATTAAGTAAGATTACAGTAAGATGTGAGTGCTGCAGGTTTCAAGGCCCAGTCAGCCAGTCAATAGCTAAAGAAATGTCTTTAGGCATGTCTGAACTGTGATGAACTGGTGTATAATGCAGAGCTGGTGTGTTGCATGGATTGATGCAATGCTTCTCAATAAATGAGTGAATTCTGTCTATATTGCCAAGTATATTTGCATGATATTTTATTATTACATTATGATTTTGTTTCATTCTTACTGTATGTTGTCATGCATTTGTGCACAAAGTCTGCCTTTTAGGCTCATCAGCGATAAGCACAAGCAATCCAGGATACAAGAGAATATTGTCTTTTTTTTTTTTTTTTTTACCGTGTCCTGTTCGGCTGTGAAGCAATCAGAATTGATGTTTTTCTCTCAGCAGCGTTACAGCTTCTGCTGACGTCACGCCTGATACCAAAACTTTATTAAAAATATTTTCATATGTTTTTAAGATTCGAACCGGACACGGAGACAAAAGTGAAAGAAAAAGAAGAGAGAAAAGAAAGAGATGGAGGTAAAGGGGGAAGGGGGGGGGTTTCGTACAGAATAAACAATAAATGAACCAGAATCCGCTTCTAGACCTGCAGAAAGAGAGGGGGGGAAAAAAAAACCACAAGACAAAAACATTGCTGCATCAGCTACATGAAGATATATAAAAGTAAAAATGTTTGCTGACAATCATACAGTAATTATTACTAAGGCATTTAGAGCCAACCACAACCTTAGGTCATGTGCTGAAGATGTCCAAGTCATACTTATAAAATCACCCTGTGAGCACCTGTGTGCGTACGCACGCTTGTACTGTATGTGTAAGGTTTCTCTATAGGAGCATCCAATAGTGAGTGTGAAGGGCCACAGACCTGCCCCCAAAACGCGGAAGATGGAGGGAGTTCCAAGCCCAGAGATCCAGAGGTCACCCCAGAGCGCGGAGACCCCAGGGAGGCCGTCACCAGAGAAGCCCCAACCCCACTCGAGGCGCAGAGGATCACCCGGGGCCACAACCAGCAGCCGGCAGAGTCCCGGAGATATCAATGGCAAGCCCTCAGGCCGCCCAGCCGCTCACCCCTGAGTCGGCCAGGCCCGGAACCCAGCAGCCCGGGACCCAAGGGCGACCCACCCCGCCAAGGACCCAACAGAGCCCAGGGATCCAGATCTCACCAGGCAGCCACCGGGAGCGACCAGACAGATGCTTAAGGCAGGGGGAGGGTAGGCAAAGATGTTGTAGTATTGCCAGATGTCCCAGGAGAGGGGAGGAGTCCAAAACCCCACCTGACATATAGGGTCACACACAAACACAGTCATACACTCCCTCCCTCATGCTCTCACATACACATACAACCCAAGTCTTACAAGGATGTACGCCAGACACCCATTCCCACTCCCCATACACACCCTACTAACTCTGGTCCCAGTGCTGCCGTACCTGAGGTACAACCATTTCAAGGGAATATTGTCACTGATGGTGTCATCTCCTTTTTCTCCCACAGCCCCAAGAAACCACCTTCCGTTCAAGACACTATAAAGTCAAGACGATCATGGCAGGGGTCATCTTATTCCAGAGAGAGCAGAAAACACAGAATGGCATTCCTGCCCAAATATCGCCCTATCTCCAGAGCATTGAACTATCCCGAGTTCTACCTTTGTCTGCGGTTGCTTTTTGTGTTCTGTTGTACTTATATTTTCAATCAAGTGCCTGTTTGTTTCGGGACTCTACAGTTTTTAAAAGGGGTAACCTGGTTAGACATTGTGTTCCCTTGACAGTCTGTAAATGCATAAGGCACTCTGCAATGGGAAAGAAGACAGTCTATACAATTAATTCAACTGAAATGAACAGAGCCTGTATCTAAATAAAAGAAAGGAACTCATTTATATACTAGTTCTAATGATCTGGGTAATTGAGTGAAATTAGTGCATTATACTAACATTTTTTTTCATAAAACAAACATGTTGTTTTATTCAAGCCAAACCGTGTAACATGAAACAATTAGGCAAATGAATATGCCATGCAAAACAAGCGTTTCTGTTTACTTTCAACCAGCATCTAATTGGTTTGTCTATCTGTGCATTCTTTAAAGATTCTCTCCAAGAAAAAAAAAAAAGCACAAATGAATAAAACATAGTTTTTGCAACTTGTGTTCTGCTTCTTTTTATAGCTTTCTTTATAAGCTAAAGTGTCCCTCTTGAGATTTAATCAGAATCAGCCATATGACAGGAGATTCACTGCACTGGAGTTCAGGCAGAATCAACCAAGCAGACCTGTTCTCCTTAGGCAACTGGCACAGAGGTGAAAGACATGAAAATCGTCCGTGGCAATACACAGATAACCTTGTTGTGTAGCCAAATAGCATTCTAATCATGCATATGCACAGTTTTGAAACTGAATTACAGATGATGCTCTCTTTTAGCTCATCAACAAAAGTACTATAAGCAGTTACTTCTGCAGTCTGCAGGCTATTTGTTACTATGATGAAGGTAAAGGAAAAAAATCACAATTTTTAAAAAAGCTCTGTGTTGAGTGGAGGTTGATTTTCATAGTGTGTCTCCGGAACATGCAATAGTACAGAAGTCGGCAACCTTTTCCATATTAACCTTCAATTCACAAGCATTGGACAACAGGCACACCAATGGACAATAGTATACTGTTTTTTCCACTCATATATGTACTGTTAATGGCAAGTTAAACTCATGTTAATTATTAACATATTGACTGGTTGTTGTGATGTGAGATTTTGCATATAACTTGATAAATGTTTTGTATGTCTTTATTTGTAATTTAGGCAAAGCAATGTAATTTAGTGTTACTTTGGTGAGAGGCATTCGTGTTTGCAACCTCCAGGCCCAGCCAAACATTTATAACTAATTCTATTTATAATTTTGCGACAGGATTTAGGGGATGTGTCTTAAACCAGTTTGATGAGTATTTCTCTGCTAAAGTCTTTCAACATCCGCAAGGAAGCCTGATTACGTTTAACATATGGTTTGGGGGAAGGTGTTAAGAGTGTTCTACTTCCCCCATTGGTCTGAGGTATGGCTGTTTGGAATTGACTTGTCTCATAGGCCTCTAAGTACCATGATGTCCTATTGGCTGTAGGGGTTGGACAGAAAACCCATAAATTTGCTTGCTTTATCTCACTCACTCTCTTACTAACATCTGAAAGAAGCATCTCTTGCTAACCTGTGATGATGAAGACAACACAATGAAGAGCACAGCTCAGCAGCCATATTGAACAGACATGTGGCTGAAAGCTCAGCACCAATGATGCCTTAACTAGAGACATTTTAAGTAACTACAAGTCTGTGTGCTGCCTGAACTACATAACACCATTTAATCAGGTTCTATGGTTGCCAATATTCAAAAGTACTTTGCATTGTGTTATTATTTATGAATATTATCAGTAATAGATTATTATATGTGTAACTTAACTCCTGCTTGTCTTTTTACTACATCTAATTGCCTGAGGTTATAGATATAGAAGG
Organism: Polypterus senegalus; assembly: GCF_016835505.1. NCBI lineage: Eukaryota > Metazoa > Chordata > Cladistia > Polypteriformes > Polypteridae > Polypterus > Polypterus senegalus. The sequence continues at coordinate 122,562,721 of NC_053161.1, read as the reverse complement.
GAAGGTGGGGATACGTTATATACAATAATACCTTATAAACAGTGGTAAGTCTGTGAGATTAGGCATTCTAAGGCTACATATTAATAATACAATAGGGGAAAGTAGAGCAAAATATTTTACTCTGCCAAGATAAAACACTGGTGCACACACAAATCATGTTCATATTTACTGTTACTGCACAGTAAATTGGACTTCCAGTGAAAAGCTGTCCTTGTCTTTCACGGCTTAGCAGGGCTATGTCTGGCCTGTAGGGTGTTCATTTCTGCTGCTTCTGAATCATCTGTTCTGAGATGGACTTTCTCTCGGTGTGAAAAAATCTTTTTGCACATGTAAGTGGATCCAGATGCAGAGATTGATACAATGGCCACCTTTTTCAAATATGAGAATTTGCCAGGCAAACTCTTACATTAGGCCCATTAGGCCACAATGGATGCTGCTTGGATGCACCATTAGTACACTACTATCAGCTTGTATTTGAACTATATTGCTGTGCCTGTACATTCATTCTATTGGTCTATATCAGTATTTCTCAATCTTTCTGGTGTTATGACCATCTTTTTCCTATGTAAGTCTCTTGGCATAGCCCCCGTCAGTGAATCGAGTGCAAACATCACAGTACAGAGTGCAATCCTCAAAGCAGCAGCCCAATGCACACCCCACTGTGACACTCTACTATTATAAACAATAGCAACTCTTGACCCACAAGGGGCAGCTTAAGAAACACTGATCTATATGACATGTTTTGTTTATATATGGAGGTGAGAATTTCACTGTGCTCTGTGCTACAGGGCAATAAATTGAATTTGCTGTGCCTGCCATTAGTACTATTTATTTTACTTGTTTTCACAAGGGCTATAGTGGTTTGATTCTTTTGGTGTATATATGTATTCTCTTCAGGGCAAATATATGATCAATTTTACTTTTAGACCATGAAAAATCTATATTTTTTCATTAACCTATTGGCATAAAACCATACAACAACGTTAATTAAATAACATCATAAGAATAATTTTGCATATGTAAAGTGACAAAGGCCTGTTACAAGATGAGCATTCAAAGTCACAAAGTTTGAATTATAACAGAATAGAGATCCCATTTGGCTAAGTAATCCATTAATGTAGTGGAAGGCTCCTTTAGATCCTAGTTTGTGTAAATACACTTAAGGTTGTTTGCCATATAATAACTGACACAATGTAAAAAAAAAAAAAACTCAACATTTAAAAATAAAACAACAAAAAAAGAATCATAAAACAAAAAAAAAACTCTTTGCCCTTGCAGACGCTTTCAAGACACGTTCAGAAAAATAAGCTTCAACATATGAAGTACTTTCACAATAGTCAGACAGCTGTGAATCATAAATCAAGAGTGGGTTTGGAGACTCCATTATGTTGTCATGATGCTCATTATAAATTAAACAAATTGCACAATAAAGATGCCTAGTGACCACATTTTAAAGATGTTTGAAAACAAATATCAATGATATTAGTGTGGCTCCCAAGCAAAATTACCTCTTTTGTGCTATGGGGAAGGGTGTAAAATATCCTGTTCCACTGAATACCAATTACACATTGACTACAACATGAAAATTAGTCACTCCAGAAAGTAAAAAAACACTGCAAAACATCTCACTCTCTCTCTCTCTGTCAGTTAAGTAGCCATCTGGAAGTGGTAAATGAGCAATATCTAGAAGACACGACATTCTTATTTGTTCTTTGGACAGAAGGGGGATAAAGTAGTGAAACTTTGTTTACCCTACGTGGTCTGACACTCCTCAGCATAACATAGTGCACATGCATCCACTTACACATACTGTAGGAGCTTAACCTGGCAGCACTGGGCACAAGGTTTATACCAATCCTAGGCAGGGTGCCATCCATCAATGGTCACATTCATTCGTACTCACACCTGGTTACTAATATGAGGCAAGCATGGAGTTGCCCATAACACACAAGTATTTAGAACGTGTCAGGAAAACCAACGGAAACACCTATACAGACAAGAGGAGAATGTTTAAATGGACAGTAACCAGGCTGGTTATAGACAGTACCTCTCAGTACCTCTCAACTGCATACTGTATAGGATTCATTATTTCCAGTTTTGACAAAGACTGATCAGAATCTCCCTTATTATTTGGTTAATCCAATGCATACATATTAACATAAAATATAACAAGTATTTGGTGGTAGACTAATTTTAAAATGTTTTCAGTGCATAGATGTAAAAAATATAAAGAGAATAAACAACTTTTTTATCAAAATATTTCACCTTCTGGACCAAGCATGAACACATACAAACCAAATACTTGCCTTGTGATTAGAAGGCTGTGGAGACATAATGCTACAATTGCATCTTAGAACGTACATTGTGATTTATTAAAAAAAACACAATATCTATTTATACATTGTTGGGAAGAAGCTATGCAATCCCTAAATAACACATCAAATTATCACTTTAACTGGTATGGTCAATGATGAGTCCACCTCTGACCATCATGTTGGGCACTCTATAACTAAGGACCAAGTGAGGAGACAACTGTAGAGTTTACACACAGGAAAAGCTGCAGGACCATATGGAGTCAGTCCTCAAGCTCTTAATGATCAGCTTTGTAGTATCCTGTGCTACCTGTTCAGTCTGACACAAATGCTCCAGAAAGTGCAACTGTTGTGGAAAGCATCCTGTATTGTTCCAAATCCAATGAGGGCATCTTCATCTAATAACAAAAGACCAGTGGCTCCTACATGCCTGCCATACCCCAGAGTCCCTACCTTAGGCTCTAGCTGGAACTCGGGAACATGAAGTATTGGGACTGAGAGTCAGCGGGACAATAAGGGAGGCAGACACATCTGATAACAAGTAAAAAGGGGTATTTATTGCAAAAAAAGCTATATAGAGACAATATAAAAAAATGAACACAAACACTGCAATAATTAAATAAGATGGAAAAAAACCAAAGATCATAAAAGAATCAATCCCGTTTTAAGAAGCTCTGAAGAAACTGCCTTTAAGTAAAAAAGACTGCTTAGCCTGCTTTTGCTCTCCCTATAAAAAAGGCCTGGAGCTGGCTTGCTTTGGCAAATCAGAATAATGGTCTTTTCCCCTGCCTGTAAATCACCCCTCAGCCTTCTTAATTCTTTGCGTACTAAACTTCTTTCTCCTGGTCTGAACTGAACCACTTGGCTAGTGAAAAGACCTGCTTTTTTCCAAGGACAACTGTCACTTGACCCAAGACTAAAATCCCCCCCATCACCCCTGATCATGCTCCTAGCCTATATGTTATCTCTAACGATTGTGCTGCATGTGCGCCTAGCTTATGTACTCTTCATAGCGCCCTGCATCACATCTGACCCATATACCTGGCATCTGTCATACACTAGATCATGGGTGCCCAATGCGTCAATCACGATCGACTGGTAGATTGGAAAGGGAGTGCAGGTAGATCGCATTGCATTCAAAAAAAATTTTTTCAAACGTCTATATATCCTCCTTATGGCATTTGATTGACATACAGGGCGGCCAGTCTGAGATCTCTTTTCTTCTAACACACTGGTCAACCTGCACACACAATCAAACGCGCGAGCTACTGCAAAACTCCGGCTATCTAAGTGATCTAGTTAGCCTTCCAATTTATATCGACTAAAGATGGGATTTAAAAAAAAAATTTTTGGATGGTGTGGGCTGGATGTGGAATTGGAAGAAGATTTTTTTTCTTTCACAATGTCACAATCGAAATGTGTTTGTCTTATCTGTCAATCAATCATTGCTATTCCAAAGAAGGAAAATGTGGAAAGGCACTTTCGAACTGTTCATAAAAACTACGAAACTGACTGGCTTCCAAAAAGTGATCTGAGAAAGAGAAAGGAGAGGGAACTAAAATCGCAGTTAATCGGACAGCCGTCATTTTTCACTCGCTGAATTCAAAAGCAAAGGCAGACACACCGAAGCATCGTTCTGGGTGAGTCACTCGATCATTAAGCATAAGAAGTCCTTCCAAGATGGAGATTATGATAAAAGAGGTCTTTGTTGAGCCAGATGGCTAGGGAGAAATTCCTGCAGAGATTTCGAGACCCCTGGCCGGAGAAAAAGGAGTTACTCCTTGTCATTAAACATGCAGAATACAAGCAACTTATTAACAATCAATGGCCGCTAGACTTGGCAACATGTTAAATGAGCTTAGTTTACAGCTGCAAGGAAAAGAGAAAACCATGGTCAATATGATAAGCTCAATTAATGCTTTCAAACGAAAAATGCAACATCTGTCCTCAAAGCTGCAGCGCCTTGATTTGGGGAACATCCAAAACCTCACGTCTGAGCTGGAGAGGCAATGGAAGGCGTGTGTGCAACTTGACAGTATACGCTACACAGAGCAGATTGAAAATTGCCTGTCAGACTTTGACAGATGGTTTCAAGACTCAGCTTTACTTGAGCCAATCGCTACATTTAAGTGCTATCCATTTAGGGAAGATGTTGAGGGTGATTCACTCGCATCAGAAATTGCAACACTGTTTCACCTAAAACTCCTTTACAGTGGAGGATGAGATTTTGACATTATAGGATGACATTCAGCTGAAGACTGGGGCTCTTGGACAGTTTTGGAACTTACTTACAGAGGAAAAGTACCCAAACATGAGGAAATGTGCTACCTCCTTGACTGCATTATTTGGCTCTACTTATTTATGCGAGTCAGCCTTTTCCCACATGAAGATTATTAAATCCAAATACTATAGTGACCATAAATGTATTGAATTGTTACTGTGCCATAAAGGTTATTCAGTTATGCAAGGTATGGCAACGTATATTTTATGTATAAAGTATACTCAGTATATATATATATCATTTTTAATGTAGGTAGATCATTTCGACCTGGTCATTTTAAAAGTAGCTTGCAAGCCGAAAAAGTGTGGACACCACTGCGCCAGATGCTCACTATGAAGTACACCAACTCCCAAATACCATGGTCACACCAGAGGAATACCGGGATGAAGAACAAAGGGCAGCAGGCATGCTTTTACATGAAGGTTCCCCTGAATGGAAACACTCTACCACATCCTGTCCACCCCAAGCCCGACAACCCACAGCCACAGTTTGCATGCATTTAGGGAATAAACTGGTAAGTGATCAGTTGCCTTTTTTTATTATTAGAATGATTAAACAATTAAATATAAATGGGGTAAAATTCTTTCAAAGTATCACATTTTGAGACGTTTCCTGACAATGCCACATAATGAAAACCTTTGAGAGGCTGGTCATAGACTATACAAGTCTTCTTGTGAAAGACCAGTTGGGCCTACCACAGTTTGTCTATTGAACAAAAATTGGAGTGGGAGTTGCATATTGTAAGGTACATGTGAACAGTTTTTACACATTCAACAAAGGTGACAAAGTTGGTTCAAAAACAACTACACTTTAAAAATATTCAATGCCTTCTCATTTGAACTCCACAAAGTGAGACTCAGGATGTTAACCCAGTCTCCTTTACCACCATGCCGCATGTATTATTATTCATGTTTGTAAATATTGTTTTATTTAAATGTTAATTCGTATGTATCATATATAACTGTATGTAAGCTACATTCCTTTTTGTGGGTGGAGCCCCAAGCGGCTTGTCCACGATGACATCATTGCAGAGGGACTGCCCCCTGCTTTTTATATTCAGGTACCAGAGCATCATTAAGCATTTCAGCCTTGTGAGTATTGTTTTCTTTGGGGTTTTCTGGTTTTTGTCTGTTGAATTTTGATATTGGTGTATGCATTAGGACTTGTTTGTTTTTGATTTCTTTTTTAGGTAAATCCAGTTTGTCCTTATTTACCTTTTTCCATTTTAGTTCTCTTTTCTGAATTTTGACAATAAATTCTTTATTTACAAAGATTTGTCATTGACTGCGTCCTTTAAGCGAGAGGTTTTATGGTTTCCTCTCCCTTGAAGAGCATTCTTGTGTTTTTGGGATATTAAAAAGTATTTTGCACTTTTTATAGCTTGAGGCCCATTTTCGGTCTGGGTCAGGTTTTGTTTATTTAATGTCTTGTTCCCCTTTATTGTAATTTTTTTGCTATTCCATCACAACAGCATAACACATAGTACATTCCTGTCCTCTCTGTGTGTGCAAAGTGAGCCGTACTCTAGGATTAAACATAAATTATTATAAACAGGCTGTTAGGTGATCTGGTTTTTATCCGCCGACTTCACATGCTTTATATTTCATGTTGTATATGATACTTCCTTTAGACAAGTCATTTTAGCAGCAGAAGCTTAAGTTTCCTAGGAGTCTGGACTTTTGCTTAGACATGCAATTCTTCCTCCACAGCTTTTTCTTTCAGCTTGCATTATGAAATTTTTATTGTAACACTATGTCATACATAAAGTGGGCCAGTTCTGCAGCTGGATGGGATAATTGGGCATTCTATAAATAGGTGGCCATTTCACAGCCATTAGACCCATTTTAACTGAAGTATGTGAATGGATGAGGAAACACGAAAACTCTCAGTGAGAAATGCAAGCAGCTTGGGTGAGTTGTTGAATATCATGAAGGGGTAGGTTCAATATACAATGTGAGCTGAACGCCTCAAACCTAACTACAGTATGTAGACCACAGCACAGCACAAATCACTACTGAAACACTAAACCTTAAAGATGTACACTGGGTGATCCGCACATTTTCAGCGGGAACTAATAAGAGAAGCACTAGTAAAACTAAAGAAGTTTAATTTTTTAACTAAATCCCCAAGGACACTAATATGCTTGTTATAATGCACAATTAAAAAAAAAAAACCTGTTTTCTCTTGTTTGTGCAAGTACTCTTCTGTAACTGATTTAATGTCAAACTGAATCCCATCGAGACTGGATAACAGGTGACAGTAACACAGGACTGGGTGAATGTGGCATCAGACTACAGTTTGCCAGCTTTTGCCACCCATGCATTGTTGCTTTGCAACTTTCTCTGAAAAAGAAATGAGAACTTCAGTGTAAATCTGTATAATACTGACAAGTTTTGTGTGTATTAATGACATATGCAGGATTCACCATTAGGTATGAAACCCTTTTAAAATTACTGCCAATACAACTTCATTGTATTCAGCATCACTGGGACAGTATCATGTAAAAGGAAGTCAGCATTTCTGGATTCTCTGGACATCAGTCTGTGACAGAGAAATTGTCTAATTTAGTCTTAATGAGCTAATCAAAAATGCCAAACAAAGCCATTGTTAGAAGACAATAAGCACTACTATAAAAGATCTATCCATCCATCATTATTCGCTGGAGGATTACAGGGAGCCAGTGCCTATCACAGCATCAACAGGTGCAAGGCAGCCATTTATGGTACAACACACTAATGTTAGCACACACCTAGTCCTTAATGGCCACCTTAGCATCATTGTTCCAAGTAATAATTGGAGAGTCTAGTCTGTGTTTTGTATAGAGTATCAAAGCTGTATAAAATTATATTCATCTACCATGTCTGTTTTCATCCTATTTATGTAAAGTGGTGTAAACATTTTTAGTAAAATTATTTAAAAGGCAGTAAAGTGGGCAATGTTGCAACTTTTAAAGGGTACAGTTACTTACTGACCACAATAGAAACATCAGATTATTTTCTTTTATAGCTGATAAATTACACTAACTGTGGTGGGCGTTCGCCCTGCCTGGGGTTTGTTTCCTGCCTTGTGCCCTGTGTTGACTGGGATTGGATCCAGCAGACCCCCGTGACCCTGTAGTTAGGATATAGCGGGTTGGATAATGGATGGATGGAAGAAAACTACACTAATGGCTGGTGATGCTACAGATTACCAGGTGGTTGCTGCATGTAAGCTTCATGTTTAGGATTAATGTTCACTGCTTTGCGCCCAAATGCTGTATACTGACTTACTGTTTTGTTCTGGTGCCACAATTGGTGACTAAAATAACTAGACCATCCCAAAACAGTTACAGAAAAGATGTTTCCATCTCTTTCAAAAATTAAGCTGCATCTGAGACTTTCCAGAGACATACTGAAATGCTTACTCCAAAAATGGTATCTTCAAAAGGGTCCATTAAATCCCAAGTTGGAGAATGAGTTGAGCATGCTAAGGAAAATATTAATATTATACAGTTCCTTTTTAAAAATGATATGCAAAGCTGTCATTGATAGCAATCATTTCAAATAAACCAATATACTCTATATTTTTAAATCAGCTTCACTTATGTGGCTTTTATTTTCTTGAGCTAGGCAGTTTGTCGTATGTGTCTGATTGCTCAGCAGCAACTTCACCAACACCACCCACATGATAAAAAAAAAAAAAGCTACCCTAAATTCATCAGATTGCTATGACAACATGTTCTGGGAATACAGCCAAAGCCCCTCTGCCAATAGCAAACTTAGTTTCTCTTTGAAGGTCCAAAACAGTCAATACAGATATATTATACTTGATGTTAAAGAGATGGTTCGTTATTGTTAACTTGTTAACATGTGAAAACTGAACACAGACACAGTCTCCACAGTCAGGCCATGCAAAGGCAAATCTATATTTATGTTAATTAGACACCTTTTTATAAGGTAATGCATGCCAAGTACATAGTGTAATATACACAACTGCAATGGATAGCATGTGTGAAATTAAATACACTTAATTAATGTCAACATTATTTCTTGAGTAAGGATGGTGCATTTCCTATAGTTCAGCAATCATTGATAATCAGCAGCTAGTTTCATAGTCACAGGATACCTGGCACTCAAATTCCTATTACACAAATGGTTACTATTTTATAAATAGGCAAAAGTTTTAACCTGCTTTGTGATGGCCACTAAAATACCTGATTCAAAGATATCCACTGTGTGCAGTCTTGATGACTACCGATTTTTCACTTTGGTACTGGGTATTTTTTATGTGTCACCGTCAACTTGGATTTGTACCCCTTTCCCAGTAGAATCCCAGGGTTTTCCCATATGGAGCACTTCTCCATCTAAGATTACCAATCATATATTTTATGTGTGGATCCTTTTTATTGATTACATCTTCTAACCATCTGAAACTTTGGGGTAATCTCATCGACATGGATTGTAATCCATTCTGAATGTTAGAAGGTGGTAAAGTTGAAGAACATCTCCAAGATAATAATTACTCCTTTAATCTCCACTGGCTTTGATCCCTCCTTCACTACTAGTAATGTACAGTAATCCCCCCTCAATCGCGGGGGTTGCGTTCCAGAACCCCCCGCGAAAGCTGAAAATCCGTGAAGTAAAAACCATATGTTCATATGGTTATTTTTATATATTTTAAGCATTTATGAACTCTCCCACACTATTATAAACATTTCCCGCACAGTTACACAGCATAAACCCTTTGTATTCTCTTAGATATTAGGTAAGATTCATTGAAATTATGTATGTAAACACACTGTTTATTTACAGTAAAACCTAAATATTATTTTAAAGATATCGTGCGTCTCCGATATCACATATATTACAGCCATTACGACAGACAGGCCACCAGCAATAAATATGTACAATGCAAGAAAAATTTATACAGTAAAATGTGCGTCCAGTGACACTAAACATATGTAAATATATTAAGTACTGTATGTAGAAAATTAATTATGGTTACTCACCAACAATGACACAACGACTTGTCTGATAACGATGAGTTTAATTTTACTGCACAACAAAGGAGAGCATTACAGCCCTTCTAAAGAAGCTTCTTCAGGTGATTGTGTAGCACCGCCGTTGTTCTTCTTCCGGCAGTCTTCAATCCAAATCCCTAAAGCAAATTCCATCTGGACTACCGCCTTATTACATCTACTTACAACTTGTTTTGTGCCCTGGTTAAAGGACACTGCGGCCGTAGATCTTATATTCTTTTCCTCCTTTTTAAATAAAAAGAATTGTGGACTCATTAATGCCATAATGGCGTCCTGCAGCGGTGTAATTGTTCCCTTACTTCAACTTATCCAAACTTTTACCTTTACGGCAATCGTTAACATCTTCCGTTGGTGCTTGGGCACGGCCCCTGAAGCAGTAGCAGAAACAAATCGTTTTGGAGCCATAACGAAGGGCTTGACTATGCACAAAGATAAACACAAAAGAGCACAAAAGTTAACTCTTTACACAGCGAAACACGTTGATGCTGAATGAGCGAGACGAGACTTCCTGGTTAACACAGCGGAACTGAATTCAGCGCTCCATCACTGAGCCAATTAGCACATAGGAACTTAACTGCATGCTCTGATTGGGTAGCTTCTCAGCCATCCGCCAATAGCGTCCCTTGTATGAAATCAACTGGGCAAACCAACTGAGGAAGCATGTACCAGAAGTAAAAAGACCCATTGTCTGCAGAAACCCGCGAAGCAGCGAAAAATCCACGTTATATATTTAGATATGCTTACATATAAAATCCGCGCTAGAGTGAAGCCGCGAAAGTCGAAGCGTGATATAGCAAGGGATTACTGTAATCTCATCTTTCCTTTTCAATCACAAACCCAATAGATGCTAACTGCCAAATAGTTGTGTCTCTAACCTTCTTTTCTATTTTTTTTCAGCATGGAAACAACTTTTACCTAATTCTTCCCATTTTAACTTGTACATTGATGCAGTACTTCGCTAACTTAACAAGCATGCCTTTGGTATGTTAGGAGGAAACACTAACATTCCACTCTGTTTTTCAGAGTTTCTTGTTCTGTGTGTACCTACTTCCTTCTGTCTGAAGGCATGCGGCTACGTTCTTTAGACACTTTAAATGGGCCCACAATGAGTAAATATCTCTGTGTGAAGGTGACATGTGATGGAGTGGTGTTGTACACAGACAATTACAGGCTCTAGCTCCCTGTGACCCTGCACTCAATAAATAATTCAGAAAATGGGTAAAGTCTTGAATTTTCAAAATGTCATGCTATGTCTAAGACCATTCAAATGAGGTTCATAAAGAGCCAGAATCCAACTCTGAAGCATTAGAAACACCTGCTCTTACAGTAGATATCAGCTTACTGTGTTACACATGCAAGCAAACATGTATAACTGCATACTGGGACGTAATATACTGTAGATTCTAGATGAGATAACAGGCCATGAGAATAAAAGAGCTTCCTCAGGAGAAGCCCACAGGCAAGGAGAAGAAGCCAACTCAAAGAAGACATGGCAGCAGGGGACAGAAACAGTAGTTCAAATTATACTGGGCTGTCACTCAATCTGGTGTACTACTAAACCTTCAGTGTCATAATATTTTTAAAACATATTTTACAACACCATCTATAGCACTAGTATAATGTTGCAATTGCTATTATTACTACAACCTCTCAAATAACTATATCCTAATTAATTAGCAACATGAACAGAGTAGATTATACTTTATTTGTCCCCAAGAGGAAATTAAAATTTTACAGAAGTTCCCAACAAAAAAAAGTAGCATCAGTATGTTGATAATAATGGTCAGCATTGACTAGCAAAAATCCTAAAAAGCTCCAGGATTTCATTCCTTTCCCACTCATTATTTGGTTTAACTTTTATATGCTCTTCAAGAACACACATTATACTAATTTGAGGCAGTAAACTGTCCCAGTATAACTGAATGAGTGAGTGTAAAAAATTTGTATTGTGTGTTGTAGTGAACAGCGTTCGGCCCTAAGCTGCAGTGACGGGCTCTTTGCAACCAGACAATGGAAAGAGAGGTTTAGAAACTGAATATTAGAATATCCTCATCACCACCATCATCATTTTTCTTCTTATTATTATTAATATTAAGGCATGGTGGCTCTACCTTGCAGATCTAGCATTCTTGGCTTGAATCCTAAACCCAGTGTGCAGTTCGTATGTATTTCCTCTGTCTGTGTGTGCTTTCTTTTCACACACCCAAAGGTGTGCAGGTTAGATGAATGAGTGTAGGTGGGCCCTGTAATGAAATGGCTGGTTCTTGCCGTGTGCTAGTATCACCAGGATAGACTTCAATACCTCAAAATGAATTAGGCTGGATTGAGAATGTAGTATTATATCAGCATTATTATTATTAAACCACAATCTTACATATTCAGACCCTAAAAAAATAAAAAAGTTTCTTCAGAAATTACAGACTAATCCACTATTTTTGCCGGAATGTATTTATTTTCTTTATTTTAATTTTTGACAATATGCTTTTGATTAATGAAAATGATACCTATAGAGACAATCACGTGAAAGTTCATAAAAGAAACCTTCTGTTTTTTGGGGTTTTTTTTCTTCATTTCAGCAGAATGTGTCAGTGAGAATTGTGCTTGAAGCTCTCACCTTTTCTGAATCTCATTGAAGCGAAGGAGTGCAACTTTTCAGAAGATAAAGAAAATGTGTTTCACGGTGAATACAGATTCATACGGTTGCTGACAAGAGTGTTGGAAGGGGACATTTTAATCCACGAATTTCAGTGAGTGAAATGTCACTTGCGGTATGGCATACTAGTCATTTACGGATATGACTGACTGCTTGTTAATAGGCTTTTTTTGAAGGAGGCAGATTTGCTTCCCAGTTAGAATTCCTCCGATGGCACATTGTCTTTTTCTACTCAGCAGGAACAGTAGGACAGCAGTGACAAATGTGTTCAGGTTATTCCCCCGAAAAATTGCTTTGCTATTTTGTAAGCAAGCTGTGAACGTATTATAAGGTGAAGGCTCATTAAAGTATATTGGACATTTTAGGTGTACTTCTGGGTTAACTGTAAGAACTACCTTAGAATTGAAGTAAGTCAAGTGTGATAATGGAAAAGTGTAAATGGAAAAGGATGCAGGTTACCGCTAAACTTTTTAAAAGTGACTTTGAGCTGTGCGCTTTTCTGTTTTTTTTTTGTTTTTTCATCCATCCTAAAGTGTTGATTTCGCTGTTGACACTAAAGTACCTTGCACAAATTAAGGGCGTAGGTGTGTGTGTGTTAATGTAACAGTCTAGGGATGGCAGTTTCCAGCTGTCCATTGATACCATGATAGTCTCCAGTTCCTCATGACCCTGTAATAAAGAATGTGTCATCTGAAAGAGGGTAGATATATGGATAGATTTAGAACTGTTTAAAAAATAAATAAGCTTTTATAATTAAAAACAGTTTTAAGAGAAAATTGAATTAAATAAACAAGATTTGTGAACATTTTCAACAGTATGGGCTAAGCTTTGAGGTTTCAATACTCTTTACACTCCACATATATGATGCATTAATATGTAGGTTATACATGTTCTTGGAAAGACCAGAGCCTCAACGGCTATTTATATATTTTCAGAGGGAGGATTTTAATCCGATCAATACATTGGGAAATCAGGACATAAATCCATCATCATTAACATGAAGGGGACTGACCCACATGCCCTTGCAAACCTTATCTACCGGCCAAGAAAATGCTAGCTGCCCTCCAGAGAAAGATTTAGAGAAAAGCCATTTGTGATTATCATTTCTCTGCACAGCCTCCTGCATGCTAACCAACTGTGCTTAAAATTTTACTGCTCTGGGGCTTTAAATATATGGAGAACTGGATTAAGTACAAATCAAATTAACTATTTCGTACTTCCCTGGGAAACATGTTCTTGCTGTTTGAAAAAAAAAAAAACGTCTAATGAAAAAATGGCACATTTTGCTTCAGTTACTCAAATAAAGCACATTACTAAACATTCACATGATACTACAAATACGGCACAATTATCAGTTGCTGGGGTAATACCAGCAAGAATAAGTGTCGACTGACAGACTCTTATCATCAAGTTTACATATTTAGCTCTACCTAATGCTACATTACCATAAAATTTATTAACACTGAATTAATAGCAATCTGAGGTGAAAAAAGGTTTAGAAACACCTCCTTTTCTTAACCTAACTACATTGGTAGCTTGTGCCATTTACAGATGACACCACATATTTAAATCAAACCCAATGTTTAACACATTTTTACTTTTTTAAATCAGTACATTCTATGCTGGTTGTGTGAGCTTATTAATATATAGTAACATATACATCCTTCCTTCCATCTATTTACTCAAACCAATGTTATGGTTACTGACAGTTATAGCCTATATTGTGCCAAAATGTTAACCTGAAATAGACACTTTTGAGAGAAAAGCTGAAGTAACTACAAATAAATCCCATGTGGACATATTAAAAATGTTTACAAAGAAAATAACTGGGCCAGCATTCAAAAACAATCTCCTGGCACTGAGAGTGCACTGCTCTACATTTGTAAAGAAAGGGTATGTTCTATAGTAGCTGGCCACCTAAAATATTCCTATAAAACACTAGTCATTGGTGAACTTCTCCAGGCTGGTGGTAAGGATGTCCTCCTGGCATTACAAGCAATATTTGCTTCCATTTGGAAGACATGAGTCATCCCAACTGACTGAAAAATGGACTTGCCGTCCCTCTCTGGAAACCTCTGTGTTTTTCCCAGTTGATTCTGGGGTTCATCAGTGGTGTGTTCTTGCTCCTATTCTGTTCAATGCTTGCATGAACTGGGTGTTGGGCAGGGTCAAGGGGTTCAGCAGCTGTGGAGCATCTGTTAGTGAAGAAAGATTCACTGATCTTGACTTTGCTGACGATGCTGTAGTCTTTGCTGAGTCAATGGAGGCTCTGATCGGGGCTCTTGAGAAACTGAGCGAGAAGTCTGGGTGTTGTGTGTGTCCTGGATAAAAACCAACATCCAGGCCTTTAATGATCTCTTGGGCACAGCCATCTGCAAGTTATGTGTCTTAATAAATTCTTGTTTATCATGGCATTGGAGAGTGGCAAAATGTTACATGTTGGTTGGATCTGTTAATAAGAACTTCACCGTACTATGCACAATGTGTATGCTAATACTACTAGCTAATATTAATACTGCAAGCCCAGGGCCAGTGAGGCAGGAGTGTACACCACTGAACCACCATAATGACCTTCATTTATTTTTGATATTAAAGGATTACACAGAAAAAGAGCATTTCTCAGTGGCATTGGACAACAGCCAAAACCAACCTGGATTTTGCACATTTTCACTATGTCTTTTTTGTAGGGTTCTACAATTGTCTTCCCACAGCTCTGACATGTGTGTTTTAGATGAAATGTTAATTCCAAATGAGCCGTATGTGGATGTTTGGATGAGTCGGCTTTGTGATGGGCTGTTGAGATGGCCTCCAGAGTTCTTGACTTGAACCCATGATTCCCAGAATAGACTCTGACCCCACCAAGTCTAAATTGGCTAATGTAAATGTGAGAATGGCCTATTATGTTTTTACTGCATTTAAATGTTTTAAATCCTGACTCCAGATAAATTCTTTAATACTAGAAATGTGAAGCATGATAAAATAAATATGTATTACATTTTTTCTGATACCTTTGCTCTTAGGTTAACTGAAAAAGAGAACTGTGTTTTAATTTTTAACCCCACTGTCACCACGGTTTTAAAGGCCAGCTTGACTCCTTAGATCCAGTATTCAGTAATTCAGCTGGCGTGTTGCACACAGTTGGTAAATCTGCTGCTCCCACACCTCTTCCAAGGCAAAGAATGTCAATCTGCCACATTTTTTTTTTTTTCACGGCACCCCTCCTGTTCCCTAATTGCTTCTGATAACAAATCTAATTTATAAAACACAACACATCTAGTCATCCCCTCAGGGGTATCATAGTATCGCCCCTGGGCTCTGCCATATAACTTTCCTTGTTTCAATTTAGCACTTTTGGAAAAAAGCATTTTATTTATTTAAAGGCTTTTATATTTGTGTTATTACAGACTAACACAAGCTTATTTTATTGAGCATTTTTAAAGAAAAGGTGAAATTTTCCCCGATAGAAAAGTGAACCCACTATTCTTTTTTTTGTGTGATACTGTGTATTTCTTGTAAATATAAAGTAGTGTGTATCCCCAGAGACCAGAGCTAAAGTGTGTATCCACAGTCATTCAAAGAGAACCCCATTCACACATTATGTTCTAAAATCAAACTGGGAAGCCAAGAATGAGTCAGAATACCAGTGAGAAACACTCCTGCACCACAATATTATCTTTACCATCTGGATCACAAAGCCAAACGGCTTAATAATATACTGTACAATATGCCATAACCAAATGTATATTAATGTAGAGTATCAAGTTTATCGTGAACTACTTGCTATTATAGTATATACATCCACAGTAAATAGTAAACTCTCCTGTTCAGTGATGGTTTAATGTGGAAAAACTGACCACATTACAGTTTTTTCTTTTCTTTTTTTTGGAGATTAGAAAAGATTAGGCTAATTAGTCACTAATGAGGCAGCAAAAGTTGTACATAAAAAATAACAAACGGATCAACTGCCAAAGGCATCCAGCTTCATTACTAATCATGATACCGTTTTACTCCACTAGTCTGCACATCTCATTCTCTAGAGGTGGAAAAACAGGGATTTTTCAACAATTTGTTTCAGAGTTTGTTTTTTTTTTTTGATTTTTGGTATAATAACATGAAATGAACTGACTGATTACTGAGTTATTGCTGGAAGACACACTGGAACAGTTGTTATTGCTATTGCCTTGCAGCCCTTCAGTCTTTTTAGTTTTGCAATTCACACTTGTCAACACCTTTCACTTTGACATTTGTCCTGTTAATTGTTGTTGTCAGACAGCTACATCACCTGAGACTATATGACCCTCTTGGAGCCTATTAGCTCTTTTAATGAAGCAGTCCCAGTCATCAAATAGTGAATCCTGTAAACTTAGTTACTTGTGAATTTTTGTGTGTTTCCTGTCTTTTGAGTTTCTGAGCTTTGTTTTGGCAATGACTTTGATATTACGTTGCTCTTTTTACATATTTGTTGTTTATCATCATGGGAGACATTATAATAGCAAGACACCTATGGAAATGATCTAGGGGTTGTGTTAAGCATTAAGTGCAGTACAAGGAAGACGTAGCAGCACTTGAAGCTGTGCAGAAGGGAGCAACCAAGTGCATCCCAGGACTTCAGAACATGGTGTACTCGGATATACAGTAATTCTAGAATTAAACCTGTTTAGCCTTGAGCAGAGGAGACTGTGTGGGGACCTAATTCAGGTCTTCAAAATCCTCAAAGGCACTGATAAAATACATCTAGCAAACAATGAATCACATATACGAGGACACCAGTGGAAATTAAGGAAAGTGCATTTACAACTGGAGCCAGAGAGCACTTCTTTATGCGAAGAGTTGTGGAAATGTGGAACAAACTACTGTTGAGGAAGGCATGCTGGGGTTGGAACCCCTTTTAGGGTGGGTCCCAGTTCATTACCTGTCTGGGAGGCCCAGATAAAGAAAAGTCAGGAAACATCCTGTCTTTGCCATGACATTAGAAGCCAACAATTTGAGCAGTGTGTTGGCATCCTGGCTGGGATGGATACAGGATCCTTACCTGACATAATGGACAACATAATGGAGTGATCAGGGAGGGCTTCATATGCTAGATGGCAGCATACCTTGGGCCTCAGTACCCTAAAGGATACCCACAGTGCAGGCTGGGAACTGTAGTGCCATGGAGCAATCCTATTGGGTTCTGTGGGTTTTGCCAGGGGATTTCAGTTTAACCCAGAAGTGTTACCGTGTCTTGGATAAAAGGAGTCATTCTGCCTTACCCAGACAAGTTGGAGTTGGGTGTGGAGTGTGGAAAAAGCATGTGTTTTGCTTGTACAACTGTTAAAGGGAAGCATGTATAAAATACTTTATTGTATTAAAGCTTCCATTTGTGTGACTGTGCTGTTATGTGTGGGGTTTGGGATGCTGCAACAGGTCGGAGATACTGAGATATGTAGTCGAAGCAGGAACCTTGACAACATTTATGAAGTATCTGTATGATATATTGGAATAGCTTACCTGTTAACTAAAAACAAATTTGGTGGACTGAATTGTTCCTCCCATTTCTCAAATTTGTTATGTTCTTATATATATATAGCAGATGCAGAAAAAGTAATACAAATTGGCCTCTTTATTACAGTAAAAAAAGTCAGACATTTTGACTAGATTTTCTTCATTTTTTATTTAAATGAAAGCAGCAGAACAATCTGGGATAGTTTTATGGGACAATGGACACAAATTAGGTACCATAGACTTGCTTGTTATATATATATATATGATGAAACCAACATTCAATTTCAAAGAAATATATTTCTACTCTTCCGTTAAGCACAGGGGACTCTTTGACGCTGAGGAGGACAAGCAGATTTTAAATCCGCACCCAGAAGAACTTCTGGCACATCAGAAATCTAGTCCAGAAGTACTTTCAAGTGAAATGGCTGAGAGCAGCTCAGTTGCACCCCAAGAAATCCCTCCACTGTCCACAGTGGTCCCAAACAGGAATGGAAACTATACTCCTTTATATTGGTAATGGAGCACCTTGAGTTCAGTCCAAAATGCCAATCCATCTTGACTTTCTGTTACGAAAGAGAGAAGTGAGACATGCTCCTTGATAGCATTATGCAAGAAACAATATTGACATGTATTGAATATAGGTGTCAAGGCATTTGGCATTTAGTAGTTGGTAAAGGCTTTGAACAGGTTGTGCAATACTTTAACACATTAACATACTGTAGCATACTGTGTACAACTATAACTGGCATCCCCATATACAGATAACTTCTGCATTATGGCTTCTGCAGTGGCTGACACACCCCCATGACCCTAGATTTGGAAAAGGGGTTTCAAAAAATGGATGAACTAAAATAAATTACTGGATGACAGAGTTACATAGTTGTTAGAATTTTAAGATTTGGATTCAAATCTATTTCCAGTATGGGTGCCTTCATTATGGAGCTAATCCACATGTTTGAATGGAGTGTAGCAATATCCCAAAATATGCCTTACAAAATAATGGCAGTCGCAGGAAAAGGCTAAAGTCTCTCCACATGACAAAAATGACAACTTTCTCAGGCTCTCCACTTTTTAGAAAATCAGCTACCATTTCATCAAAAAAGGTTTTCAAACAAACAGACTCCAGCCTGGCTTTCTTGCTTTAGCTATTGACTAAAGTTATGTGATGTCCCTAATTAAAGTAATAAGTCTGCACTTTGGGACACAAGGCGAAAGGCCTTTCCTCCCATGAAACAAACAACATTTGAGATAGGGCATGACTGATTGATAATGAAATCACAATCTGCATTGAGACATTTGTTTAATATATATCTGAGAGGTTTAAGACTCAAATTGCTACAAAATGGTCTCCATATTAATTAACAAGTCATCATAAATAGTGGATATTAATAGAACTTTTTTTAAGTAGTATACTAAAGTAAATTATGGTAATTTCTTAGTTTGTAAATGGTTTTAGGGAAAAGCCACAGGTTTGTAAAGTCATGCTCTTGAAATCGCAAAAACAAGTCATTTCTGAAAAAATCCTACATCTTATAAATGACAGAAATTTCAGCACAGCAATATTGTGACGTCTTAGTGGTATGTAGTAAGTGACCTACCAGACTGATTTCTAATCACTGTAGCTACAGTTAAAAAGAGAAGAGAAGTGAAGAGAAGAGAAGAGAAAATAAATAGTTTTGTTAGTGGAGATGTGGCTACACAACACAACATGTGAGGTCAAAATAGGACAGAGTGGTGTGCAGTCCAAGTTAGAGAAGACAGGAACTCCAACAGGGATGTGTCATCTCTGTGTTTTTTGCTTCTCATTTACCAATTTGAGTCCCATTATTTACTCACCTGTGCCCAGAATGGATTCAAATCTCTTTTTTGACAGTCATAGTTAACTCTCCTTTGAGAAGGAGCTATTCTTTATATGTAAGCACAGAAGGGTGGGCCCAACTTGTGTGGGTGAAAGTACTTTCTATATTAATAAAGGATTGGTTTGTATTAATGAGACAGGTGGCAATGTGCTTGAGAATGAGGAAAGATGATGAAATGGAGTAAGGGCTGTAAATAATCCATCCATCCATTTTCTAACCCGCTGAATCCGAATACAGGGTCATGGGGGTCTGCTGGAGCCAATCCCAGCCAACACAGGAACCAATCCAGGGCAGGGTGCCAACCCACCGCAGGACACACACAAACACACCAAGCACACAAAAGGGCCAACTTAGAATCGCCAATCCACCTAATCTGCATGTCTTTGGATTGTGGGAGGAAACCGGAGCACCCGGAGGAAACCCATGCAGACACGGGGAGAACATGCAAACTCCACGCAGGGAGGATCCGGGAAGCGAACCCAGGTCTCCTAACTGTGAGGCAGCAGCACTACCACTGTGCCACCCCCTGTAAATAATCAGAAACAATAAGTAAACATAATGATTAGGTAAAGACATAATTAAAAATATAAGCATGAGTGTAAAAAAAAAAAAAAATCAGATATCTATGCACAAAATCATTAGGAAAACTGCATTAAATAATGTAGCAAATATGTAGAATCTGTATCATATGACAAAGAAAATGCTGCTATAATAAACATTGCAGAGCAATATCTTTGCCTTTATGTATATTATGTTAAATTGTGAAACAAATGCACTTATACTTGACCATTTAGCTTCAGACACACTTATTTTGGACTAGACAGCTGTAATGCAACATATAAATGGCATTGTCATGTGAACATCCACCATATCTATACAACTGCAAATCTAAAGTTGTAAAGATCACCATGAGAAATTCAGTGAAAAAATGTCTATTTATGTATAGTATAGCGATTGCTTTTCTTGATCATCTCTCCTTGATCTTGATTAGATATCTAGACGTTCAACAAATGACATTATTGTTTATTAGGAATGACATGGTGTAACTATAATTGCTATCCACTTTATTATTGATGGTTATATGTTGCAGATAATTGCTGTTTCCACTTAAATAAAAGTGGCAGGAGTCACCACACACAATCTTCATTTGGCATTCAAGATTTAAGACAGACATGATGTGGTGGGTGTGTCCTGAGGGGCAAAGTGAGACACCAGCCAAACAATAAATGACTTTTCCAGTGCTTCTGAGACATTTCTTATTCTAGGGGGAGATCTTTCTATTATGCCTTTGGTCAATTATAAATTTTACAACTAGTATCCCACCAAGATGGTTTTTCAAAGTCTTGACTACATGAAGATTAATGTCACCTTTGTGACATCACAGAAAAATCATCTTAGCAGGCAGGATTTATTTTTCTTTGAATTTCTACCATTAAATTTCTCTATTAACAGTTTTAGTTGAGAGTCACAAGAGTTCACGGTGCAGTATTTCTTCATGTCCCAAAGTCTTAACTAAAAAGTAAACTTTTGTGAATAGGATAGAAAGTTGCAGGATGTGATATTTCCTTCTACTGTGCGCTGATAAATACAAAATAAATTTTCAAGGTGAAAGTTTTAATGAGCTCTCTTCCTATCCCAGAAGCCACATGCCTTCACACATAATTGACAAGTTAGTGAAATGCAATAGCATCCTAAGCAAAGCCTTGCAGAATTCTTGCTTTTCTTCACCCAGAGGTGTGCTAGCACCACCGCCTACGCCTGTGAATAGCAACATAACAATGCAGCATGTGCACCTAATAAAGGAAAATTGATTTTTTTAACTGTAAATGAGCAATTGCAATTCCTAAGAGGTGAATAAATGTTTATGTATAATCTAGAAGATCTGCATTCCAGGGTTAAATATACTCAAAGTATAAATCTACTAAACCATTCATTCAACTTAAATATTTATTAACATTTTGGCCTAATAAAATATAAAATTGCTTTTTGTATTGTGCTAATGCAGGTCATCAGAGAAGTACACAAAGAAACAACATAACATCAGAGTTGAAATCCTTTTTGAAATAACAATTGCCATATCATTTAGTTGTTCAAATATACTGTATACTGTCTTTAAGGAATATTCCCCCTTTTCTCAGCTCTGACCCATAAGCCAGTCATTCAAGAGAAGGGACTTAATGATGCTTGCAGATCATTTATCTGTTTGAAGCTGCATAACAATTCCCACATGCTGCCAACAACAACATCCCAAGATTCAATAGCAGCAAAAGGTTAATGGCTGACAAGTAAAGCAGACTTTGTGATGCCTAGCTCTTGGATTTCCACCTGCCTGCAAACAACTTTGCAATGTGTGGAGCGCCTGGAAGACTGCAAATCATTTGTGTAACTGATGTTCATTTACTATGATAGAAGACAATTGTGGAAGGCAGGGAGAAAGCAAAATTCATGTCATAATGCACACAACCAAAAGACCATTAAGTATCAAAATGGGCATGGATGGACAAGAGAATTTAATTCATTTTTTAAGCATATGAAATACATAATATCTGTAAAATATTTACAAATACTATTTTATAGTTGTTAAATGATTATTTGTTTGTTATTAAATTTGTACAGAATGTTACTCAGAAGTGTCTGTGTAGCACAGTGACTAAGATGTTAGGTGTCTGTAAAATACTGGATCAAATCCCAATATTGACTCAGTTTGGACAAAATATTTAAGCAAAGAAACAAATGTTTCTGCTGCACTATTATTTGTAAAATTAGAGAAAGAGAGTAGTATATATAGTGCCTTTTGAGACAGAGGTAGGCACAACAAACTGTATCCACCTTTCCTTGAATATGCACTTTAAATTTCCCATTTCTAAGTTAATTTTGAGTTATACATTAATTAGTAGCTCTAAATTACACTGTGGTTTTGTGCATGAGTGGGCTGTGGGGTTGACACTATATGACACTTCTGCCAAATAGGCTTTTGCAGCCAATCACAATTAATTTGGATTAAGCAGGTTTGAAAAGGTTAACTTATATGTGGTAAAAATTAATTAAAATAATCATATGATTTTACATAGTTAGGAAAATGTATTACAATTCTCATCTGGACCTGCTACAACACTAAACTGTATTTTACAGATAATTGCCATCAGTCCCTTAGCCATGTGGTTGACACATTTCACCCATGGAGACACCTATTAACTGCCAAATTCCTTATATGACATTTGTCCGATTAATTACTGTTGCCAGGCAGCAACGTCACCTGAGACCATATAAGTCAGTTTGACGATATAAGATCAATTATTTACCTAGTCTTCTTTCATCAATTCTGTAGTAAAACGCTGAGGATTTGTGTGTTTCCCTCTTTTTGACTTTTCTGAAGTTTGCATTGACCACAACAATGAATGTGTTATTCTCTTTTCCCATTTTTTGTGTTTCTCGTCTCAGTAATGGTGAGCTCTGCTGTCTCACAGCTTCAGAGTCCTGAGTTTGTACCCCAGCTGAGGCTAAATTTGTGTGAAGCCTGTGCATTCTCCGTATGCTTGTATGGGTCTTTTTCTGGGTGTTGTTATTTGTCCCACATCCCAGGGACATGGTTTAGGTTAGCTGCCAAATCACTTCCCCATGTGAGTAAGTGTGCCTGTGTGTGTAAGAGAGTCCTGCGAACAACTCGTCTCACTAAGCCAGACATTGACCTCAAACCTAACCAAAAAGTGTGTAGCATTGAAATCCTGTGCTGCAAAGGCTACACCCACAGGCCTTCTTCCTAAAACATCCACCTCCAATTTCTCCAGTCCATGCATTTTAAACCACCGGTGCAGTTTTAGCAAGAGAGCAAAAGATACTGAGCAAAAGACGACGCTGAGAGAAAATTAAAAGAGAAAAATTGCTGTTATCCAATCAGGAGCTTAGAACCACAAGGTAACTGAAGCTTAATGATTAATTTGCACATTGTAATTAGCCCTGCGACAGAGGTAACAGACACATACATATGTAGACCACTGCTTCTACTGGGGTCCACATGTTTGAGAAGTGCCTTTATCTGGTATGATTTATTTCTGGCATTTTAACTATTGCATCAGTATATAATGTAACAAAAGGAAAAAGAGCTTAGATAAGCATTGAGGTATATTAATATACAATGTGTTAAAACACATCAGCTTTTTGTCATGGCATATTCGTATATCCAATTAGAAAGTAATGTTAAATGTTTTTACTTATTCATTTAGATGTGCAGGTACCATTAGGAACATCTGTTGATTCTGGTGTTTTGTGTTCTGAAATCTGCATCTCCTGTGGTTCCATTTGACTTAAGAGAGCAGTCCATTTTGACACATCATTTACTTCAAATCATATTTTGCCATTCATATTTTCATGAATATAGCTGCCAGTTTTTTCTGGAAGGATAGACAACACAAGAATATTTGGGGTTCCAACCAGGTCATCCAGTTTAGTAACAGAAAACACAAAACACTAATGTCCAGAACTTGTTAAACAAAGTAAATTGACGCTCTGGCGGTATTAGCACTACCTCCGCATAGCCTTTACATAGAAACAATAAATCACTTAGGAGCTACATCTCACAGTAATCTTTCGGATCAATTGCCAGCTCATTTTGTATGTCGGCGAGACCTTGAAGGGATGGGGCCGACACTTCCACACAGAAATGAAATGATTCTCTTCTCGTGTCAATATTTGTTTTGCAGTTTGCTTCACATACTTTTTGTGTATCAAAACACTGAGTTTTGCCCTGAATTAATTCTGTGTGAACTGTTTCTCTCATCTTACTCTTAAGCATATGAATTTTTGTTACAATCAGGAATCCTTTTCTTCCATACATTCATAACATGTATCCACAGAATCCAATACTGGATATCGTCATAAGCCATTTTTGTTAAAAGCAGGATACAATGGAGAATGATTTACTAAAAAATGTAAGAATTATTTAGATAGATAGATAGCTAGATAGCTAGATAGATAGATAGATAGATAGATAGATAGATAGATAGATAGATAGATAGATAGATAGATAGATAGATAGATAGATAGATAGATAGATAGATAGATAGATAGATAGATAACTTTGAGTAACGTTAGCATTTACTCCCCCGGGTGGAATTGAAGAGTCGCATAGTGTCGGGGAGGAACGATCTCCTCAGTCTGTCAGTGGAGCAAGACTGTGACAGCAGTCTGTCACTAAAGCTACTCCTCTGCCTGGAGATGACACTGTTCAGTGGATGCAGTGGATTCTTCATGATTGACAGGAGTTTGCTTAATGCCCGTCGCTCTGCTACAGATGTTAAACTGTCCAACTTTACTCCTACAATAGAGCCTGCCTTCTTAACAAGTTTGTCCAGGCGTGAGGCATCTTTCATCTTTATGCTGCCACCCCAGCACACCACTGCGTAGAAGAGGGCACTCGCCACAACCGTCTGGTAGAACATCTGCAGCATCTTATTGCAGATGTTGAAGGACGCCAACCTTCTAAGAAAGTATAGTCGGCTCTGACCTTTCTTACACAGAGCATCAGTATTGGCAGTCCAGTCCAATTTATCATCCAGCTGCACTCTCCGGTATTTATAGGTCTGTACCCTCTGCACACAGTCTCCTCTGATGATCATGGGGTCCATGAGGGGCCTGGGCCTCCTAAAATCCACCACCAGTTCCTTGGTCTTACTGGTGTTCAGGTGTAAGTGGTTTGAGTTGCACCATTTAACAAAGTCTTTGATTAGCTTCCTGTACTCCTCCTCCTGCCGACTCCTGATGCAGCCCACAATAGCAGTGTCATTTCTTAAATGTTTATTTTGTTTATATATTGCATCCCTTGTTATAGTTTTCTGATGTCAGTATTGTGAAACGTGACATGAAAGTGACAAATATATTGAATTTAGATTCTTCTTTTTCTTCTTTGGAGTTAAAGTAAATATTTCAACATAAAATACGTTCACTCTCATCTATCTGCAAGACAGCAGACCCATTAGTTTCACTAGTGTGCTTGACACACTTGATGCAAGGCTCCATTTTCTAGGAGGCAAATGGTGGAGTTGGAAGTTGGAGCTGCCAGTCAGTTGTAGTTTCTGATTCATGGCAGACAATCTTTTGCTAGTCATGTGCTTTCCTACAACTCACAACAACCCAAAAACCAGATTCCTAAATTATAATGTTAAGCATTAATATTTATCAAGAAGAATTAAAACGTTTTGAAAATGTTTATTCCTAACAGCATTCATTATTGCATTGTGTTTTAAATACATCCTAAAGCTCAGATTTTCATTAAAAAGCTCAGTTTTAGTAAGATATTGAGAGGATGAGTTAAGTGATTGCTCTAGTCAGCCAAGTGAATCAGTACAGAAGTTGAAGTCAATTTGCTGACTTGTGGTCTCCTGCCAGACTTCAGAGCCACTCTGGTTCAAGTGCCAAACTCACTTGTGTGCTTTAAAGGCTGAGAACCCAATATATGAAGCCCATCTACTATGCAAGTAATATGTCTGCAAACCTGATGATGCCACTATACCATGTTATGAAGCAAAGTAAAAAAAACTCTTTTAGAAATTAGGGACTGCTTCAGTGAAATTGGCACACACCACCAGCTGACACTTCTGGCATGTTAGTTACAGACTATATGCAAAGAGAGTTTTGCATCTGTCACACGACTGGTATATAATTGAGTTTTAAACATCTCCCATTAAAAGCTGATTTGGATTTAATGAACTGAAGAGTACAAGAGGCTTTCCTAAACATAAGAAAGAAATAAGCTCAGGAAGAAATTAACACAATTTTAAAACTAATGAATCCAAAAAAAAAAAAAGCTAGAAAATTCATTCTAGATGTGAAAACCATTTTCTGATGCACTAATGACATGGCTGAACCATGCTGTCTCGATTGCCTTGAGTAGTACTTGTTATCAAGTAGGAAAGAAAATTGACTAGGCATCTCATCCATCTATTACTGACGTGTCTGACTCAGGGTGACTAACTGAACTAGTAGTTAGACGTTTTTTAATCAATAATGTATTCACTTTATCTTTTTCTAACACGCACAGTTTGAGGATGGAATGAAGAAGAGGAGTTCTCAGATCCAGCAGTTAGTAAAAAATATAGTTGATCCAACTATGGATGGATATGCCTGTGTTGAACAAAATCAGGTGTTGTCCTAAAAAGAACATTTGAAATAAGTTTAGGAGATGCAGGCAAACATTAATCAAAAGCTAGACTAGAATCGCTAAACTTAACTCAAAAACGCCTACACAAAATGAAAAATCAGTTTAAAAAATTACGTGAAAAGGTGAAAAGCCAGAACAAGTGAGACTTGTGTTTCTCTCCCAAAGCTAAGATGTTTTTCATTTTGCTTTACAGTGATATCACTTGTACTGCAACATCCCTCCTGTGACTCACAGCACCTGAGAAACAGAATGGAGGAACCGACTTCAAAAAAGAAAAGAAAATGGGAGTCAAGTCAGCCTTGAAAAATCACAACAGAGATAGTGAGGAGAAGAAAGCAAGAACGAAGTTTGAAGTGAGAGAAAAACAAGCGCCACTAACTAACAGCCAACACTATTCACTGCATGAGTTCATTTAAGGTTAAGGAAGTCCATTTAATGTGTTCCTATGTGATTTATTAAAAAAAGGCTTATAGTAAACTGATTAATCAATTGAAAAAGCATTTTAGTTAGTTGCAAACATAATAGGGAATATTTCAGACAAAATGAAATAAAAAAATATATTGTGAAATGTAGAAATAAATAAATAATGATATAAAGATATGGAAACATAATTAATAATGACATAATGATATGGGAGCATAAGTAATTAAATGTATCTAGAAATATATGTGCTGCTTATTCAATGTGTTTTAATTTAATTATTTCCTAATTTTATGCCAATTATGCCTTGATATGAACCATGGCATTTTTTACTCAATAAACTTAAGAGGGTGAGTTGTAGCGCGTATTGTTTTTTTTTTTACTGGTGAATCGTCAGTAGAGTGGACATAAATCCTTGGCCATTAAGTGCCACACTTACAGCAGACACTTCAGATGTTGACTCCAAAGAGGAGGAGGAATTTAGAACTTCCTGAATAAAGTAGCGCAGCCGTACAGTAATTCTGGGCAACTTTTCTCGCAGTCATATGCGACAGTCACAGATCTGAGCATGCGCTTTGAAATTGTGTGGTTTATCGTGCTGTGGCTCTGAACTACAGCCACTAGGGATGGATCTCTCCGAAATACTCAACCAGCCCTTATACTGCAGGTTGAAAATGAGAGTTTTAATTTTCATTGAAGATTCATTTTAATTAAAATACACTGAATCAGAAAAATTAGAGCTATTTATCTAAGAGTGGCTCACCAAATCAACAAACTAATTAAAGGCAGGCTCACTTATGGGAATCACTCTGGACTCCCATCAGGTAGTAGCAAAGGAGAGAATTAAAGCAAAACTGAGTGCTATTATGCAAAATGCTGCACATCCTCTCTCTAACACACTAACACTGAGGGCTTTCAGCCAATGAAGTATTCACCAGAAGTGTGTCAAGAAACACGGTAAATAAAAAAGGCAAATTATTCTAATTGAATAAATGAATAAATAAATAAAGTACATACATTTTGTGGCACGCTCAATTTTTTGTGGTCACATAACATTTTGGTACAATTTTTTATTGTCATATTTCACAATATGTTAATATATATATATATATATATATATATATATATATATATATATATATATATATATATATATTATATATATTTAATTGTTTATTTAGTCTTGCCCAAAATATTCCTCCATATAAATCTGCATTCACATAAGAGAGTATTATTAAATTTGTGCAGTATGTTTCCTTGTTTAAATTAGAATATTTTACCCTAAACATAAGCCATTGATCACATACACTGTTTAACACATATGCCATCTTTTAGATTCTCACCAAAGGCTCCCCGCAGCTTTCAAAGTGCCATTATGTCCATTAAGAGCCATTAAGGTCATTAGCACCTAACTGGCAGTAGGTTGTGCTCCATAATGCTGTCTAAATATTGAAACAGAAAGGGCACATTAATATGGAGTCCTGCCTTGGATTTGTCAACAAAACTTTATCTTTTCTGTTTTACAAGCTGTGGCAGGAGACAATTTCTGGGATTAAAAGGTGTGAAAAAGACACTTACTAAAACACAGAACGGCAGTTGGACAAAACTGCACTCACTGCCACTGAAAATATCTAGATGAACAAACTTGTTCCACAAGGCTTTGGCCACTAAAAATGTTAAAAGGTTCAACCATAAATGCAATGAGATAATAGGACCCAGGGTGGTTTGTCCAGGGTGTAACTTATACCAAATCTTGTATATCTACAATACTACTGAGTCACACCAAAGAGATTCAGCAAAAATACAGGCTGCAAGCATTACCTGAAATAATGGCTTAGGAGAGAGAGAATTTTAATAAGTTTATGTTTCCAGCGCATGCTCTGATTCTAACCTATTGTAACGTTAATGATTCAACATGATTTCATTTTTGTTTGTTCAAAACATGAGGTGAACAGGGTTATTCTGGCTAATGGGCTTTATCCAGATATCTTATTTTTCATGGATTATTTCTCTTTTGAACTGGCAAAATGGCTGTGCTGCTGCCTCACAGCTCCAGAGTCATGGGTTCAGAATCCACTTGGCCACTACCTGTGTGAGCTTTGCGCATTCATACTGTGTCTTCATGGGTTGTTCTCAAGATACTTTGATTTTCCTCATGACATATAGAGAATGTATGTGTGTGCTCTATGATGGACTCCCATGATCCTGAACTAGTAAACAATGATAAAAGGAAGAGTGTTATTAATATTTACTGAGAGTGGGTAAAAAGACATTTTGGCAAAACAAATTATATTGAATGGCTTGTGTTTACAGCTTGCAGTGAAAAAGAAAATTAGGACAAAAGTGAAGCATTTACATTTTTTGTATTACTTTCATGTGCATTGTGATAGCTAACAATCAGAACAGTAATGGCTTTTAAAAAACCTTGAATTAAGCACAATTAGAAATAGAAAAATATTTGCTGTCTATTGTGTCTTTTTTGTTTTTTACATTTGCTTGTTCTTATCACAAAGTAATCAAAACTTTGTTTTATTGCTATTTTTGGTTTATATTTTTTGTCCTAATTTTCCTTATTTTTTATAATTTTAGTGTCATGCTCCTGACCTCAACGCCATTTTGGATTACCTTTTTATCATTACCATCACCACTTTGTATCAGTTTTCATGGCTTGCAGCTGTCCTTTCATGAGAATGTGGCACATGATGCCACACCTTTGTAATGGATGGCAGTACTCAGAATCCAAGCTTTTGGATGAGGTCAAAGAACTTGCTAGTGCCATTAGGGAAAGTATTTATTAGTAACAGGAGTAGGAATGTTGGTTAATGTTTAAGGCTTTGGCATTTTAAACTTTTGTTACCTTGACTTTTTTCATTTTTTGACCATTCTTTTATTTTTCCTGTTTAAACTTTTTTTATTTTTCTATTAATTTCCATTCAAAATGACTGTTATGGCCTTTGATCTGATAGTTTCTATCTTGCCACAATAAAAACAATCTATCTGTCCACTATGTGTAGTCACCATGGTCTCATTCAGGGTTATGGAGAGTAGGACCCATCATAGAAGCTCTGGATGAAAATCAGGAGCCAATCCTACATGGGGAAGTAACCCATCAGAAAACTCATGAAAAATGACAAAAACAGAAAAACTTTACACGTGCATTTTGTTAAAAACAACACAAATGTTATGCAGTATGAACAGAATTGTCTCTTAATGTCATTTTTGAAAACAAAGCAATGCACCACAATTTTTGCCAAAGGAATGTGACTTTAGTGCCCCTATGAACAAGTCGCCAATTGTTATGCACAATGTATAAATAAACCATTGCTTTTATGACCATAACAGTCTGTAAAAAAGGCAATTAATTGCAAACAGTACATATATCCATCCTCTAACCAGTATTGTCCAGTTGAGCATTTTATTCAGGCATCCATTCTGCACAAGGCAAGAACCAACCCTGGATGGGAAGCCACTTGGTCACAGAGTCTCCCATTAACGTAATCCTGCCCATCCTTGGCATGTGAGAGGGGAGACAGAGTATTTAGGAGAAAACACATAAACTAATAACTAGGAGAACATGCAGGCTTCAGTTAAGAAATCGAACCCTGTCTGCTAGAGAGGTGAGGCAAATGTGCTAATCACTGTCCCACCATGCCATTCCTCAAAAGAATAAGGATCAATAAATAAATGTCTCATGCTGGCTTAATTTAGCAACTACGCCTGTCATTCAGGGTATTCATGATTTGTGATTAAACGTACCTGACACTATTAAAGCAGACATGTTACTCCATCAGCAGCGTGTCAGGCACCTTCTTTCTAGGTCAAGGCTGTCAATCCCATCAACACCAAACAATATTCCTACACCAGCAGTACAGGATGGGTCAGTTTCTTTTTATAAAAAGGCCCACCCTGCAGGATTTTCACTGACTAAAAGCTTTTCTTTTGTTTGTCTCTTAATGTCACTCCCTTTATCTATATTTATATATACTGTAAAGATGGCAGAGTTCTTGAGCGGCCCTTTGTGTGATGACTTTTTGTAAATTGCATTCTTGACTTTCTTATTTAGATTGACTACCGACACCACATTTTAGCTTTTTACAAGCCATGCCTCTAGCCTGACACTTGGTGACACACCTGGCGTTCTTCTACACAGCTGCCGTGTGGCATTTTAAGATTTGGGTGTCAGGGGTCTGACACTCAGAGGCAATGGAGGTTAGTTGCCGGGATGGAGGAACCAACATGAAGTCATGGGAGGTAAAAAGGCAGCACAAGCTTTGGGAAGACATGTAAGATAAATGTGTGGAGTCTATTCTTTGTTTAAGGCATCCAGAATCATGACGAGAGAGGTAAAAAAAATAGTCTTTTAGAAATTGTGACACAAGTTCATAACCACAAATTAATGTTACTTATCATCTATTTAAAACAGTCCTCTAGTCAATAACTTTGCATTTTCTAAAGT
Organism: Polypterus senegalus; assembly: GCF_016835505.1. Lineage (NCBI taxonomy): Eukaryota > Metazoa > Chordata > Cladistia > Polypteriformes > Polypteridae > Polypterus > Polypterus senegalus. The sequence goes on along the minus strand of NC_053161.1, from coordinate 122,531,083 downwards.
CCTCCTATTCTAATGTATGCAAACAGAAAAGTAACAATACAGAGTATAAAAATATTAGCTATATCTTCCATTCTCTCACTTTTTTTTTAATTATTTATTTCTATAACCTAAACCCCTCAGTGCTAAACTAATAATAAAATATAAAAAAGTGACACTGACCCATTCATTTTCTGAAGCCATTTCATCCATTACAAAGTTGCAGACAGTCTATCCCAGCCAACAATACGACCCGATTATGGAAGGGACACCTGTCCATGACAAGACACATTTAGGCTCCGGCTTACACTGACTCACACTGAGTGAACTAAACTTTGAAATGTCAGAGGAAACTAGAGAATCTACACAAAGAATAATTGGAAAGGGGAAAATGTGGAAACAACACAAAGAGTGGCCAGGAGTTGATTCTAAGTGTTTGAAACAGCAAGACACTACATTTAAACAATGTGTCCCATCTTGGGGAATTGTAAGGAGAACAGAAAGGCCTACAGAAATACCTAGATGGACAGATTGTACAAACTCCACAGGTCCAGGAATTGAAGCCCTTGAGTCCAGAGTGGTGAGACTTCACCCTTAAGTAATTGCACCACACAGACTGTAACCTCCCCAGAAATCATACCCATTCTGCAGCATTTTATGGAGGTAAGATTTAAGTGATGTACCCTCACAAGAGAGAATGTGCAGACTGGTCAATGAAATGAACGCAGGTCTGTGGAGTGGTATGGTCTCATCCCTAACCTATCATCAAAACCTAGATGTGTAAAATGAAGAATATGGCAGAATTTACAACCTATATACACCTCAATAATTGAACCCAACTCTCTGGAGAACCCTTAACCATGATGCCATATCTTAAGGATGAGGGATGAAACATTTAAAAAAGATGCAATGACATGGAGAGCATGTGCAGAATGCATATAGACAGAGGCTATAGAAGAAGAGAGGGAATGAACATTTTTGAATCGCACAGGAAAACAGAATACACAAATATAGTATGGATCTGCTGAAGATAAAAGACACCCTCTCAGACAGGGGTCTGGTTAATCCTTTGAGTAAAAAAAGCTCTTGTTTAGCTCAAATGGCTAACACAATGGCTTTCTACCTTTTGCATATACTCAAGTTTGTGTCCTGGGAATCCAGTGGGGATGATTGGCAAATGGTCTGCCCATGAAGTGAACTGAGGATCCTGTATGGTGAGGCACCAACCCTCACCAACCATTACACCATCTTTTTCAGGTGTATGAGAAGATGGAGTGCCCACACATCTGTGGGACAACTGGCAGACTCCACATTTTCAGAACTCAGGAAGTGTACCCAAGTCTCTGGAGCCGTCAAGCATAACCTCTAATCACTGCACAACAGCTTTGGGATGTGAGAAAATAAATGGTGTATCTCTTGAAGGCATACTGATATGCAGATGGACTTTGAACAATTGCTTAGTGTATCTGCTTTCTTATTGGAATAGGATATTTTACTGTTATTCTTACATATTAAGGTTGGAAATAAAATTAGCACTGCACCTTTATAGTCACTAATACAAACTTGCTTGCTTACTCTGTTGACCACTTAACAGGTTAGAGTTAGCTGCTAAAATACAATTACCCACTGGTCTGAGGGATACAGTATAGAAGAACCACATCTGCATAAATATAGGGTACGTGCAGAAACTGGTAGTCTCTTTCTGTCTCCTTCCATTGAGTCCACTTAAAGACAATGCTGGATCAAAGAACTGGCACCTCAGCAGCACAATGTAAGACTGAAAGAGCCATCTGATATCTAGACACATTGGGTGCCTACAGTAGACATCTAGCACAAAGAGGTGCTATACATCCAGGTTGTACTGTTTTAATTATGACAACCATTTGCTTTACTTCTGCTGTTGGCAAATTAAGAACTGTAGTTCAGAGAATGTTATTCTGTACTTTTCAACCGACTTCTATGCTTTACCTTGAGCTCTTCCTAAACCTTTTGGGCTATATTTTAACCATAGATATAGCCAACACTAGTTCATCCTGAAATGAAGCTTCAGATGGAAGTCATGTCTCCTCTATAGGCCAGTAAGAGTGACTTTAAGAGCAAGAGTCAAAGGATTGGACATACTCAGGTCTACATAGAAAGTCCTATGGTGAGGACAGAGTCACCTCATACCCCTTACAGACAAAACAAATGCTATAATATAAGAGTCTATGTAAGCGCCTCAAAGGCAGAGTCTGGCCCAATCAAGAGGTTTGAAGGCTACACAACTAATTTGGGAACCAAGACAGTGGACATGTAAGGTATACTGGAATGCACCAGAAAAAACAGTAAAGTCAACTGTTGGTACAAAGAATACATGAAATTCATTAAAAGAGTAGTTCCTTTCATTCACAGATCTACTTTTCATTCCTAATATGTCTTAGTTTGCTGAGCAATAATAACCATAATGCTTAAAAAAAGTCTTTAGTTAGGACAAAACCAAAAATAGTTCCTGATGATGGATTACTGCACATTAATGGAACCATAATTGAAAACCATAAATGTAAGATGAAAAACAGACACGCATATGGAATCAATAAACAAAAGTGAGATCAGTGTTTTTTGATATTTTTTGATAATATTTGTTTTAAAAATAACCAATCTTCCTCAGTTTAATGATTGAATGTGGTTTCTCTCCAGTGCTCCAATAAAAATCATACTAAATCAATCACTTTAAATATGCTTTGAAATGCAAAAACATAATAATAACTTGTAATAATAGCATTTATGTAGAAGAGTGCACACAGCAGTGTGTATCTTTTCCTTCTAGTTAAAGGCAGACCAGCACTTTAAAATCCATTATATGCCAACTCTGAAACCACTGTGGTATCATTATTGTTTTTTTTTCTGTATTTTAAACAACCTCTACACAGTTGCAGCCTCGACGACCCTGCAAGATGCCATCTGACAGGAATCAAACCCATCTGCGGTCTCTCTGGGTACTTATGCCCCTACCGTACATGTCTTAGTTAAGTTGTGATGAATCATCATTTTTTTTTTTCAAGAAAGCAAAAGACTTGCTACTCTTTTACTTTTGTTCCCTCTTGCTTTTATCCCAACTGGCTTCAATCAGGCAGAGAGAATGGAGCATCTTTCAAACATAATGGAAATTTGCTATCAGATTTGGATGCACGGTTACACATGTCAGTCACAGTAATGCAACTTCCCAGGAGCAAAGCTATTATTTATCTCATAAGAAGTAAATTGCTTTCTTTTTCATCCGGCCCTTAATTACAGTCTAAATGTAAAATCAAATCTGTACAGTAAGCAGAGTTCTTTAGAGAGCTATGATAGTAAGCTTTTACTTTAAAAATCTCTCATACAAGAAAACAGGAGAGATTTTCTGGCAAATATCTGCTTCTCGTCATTAGGGTTCAATTCTGTTGCCTATCTGTTTGCTTCTCACCTCTCATTTAAATTCAATGAAAGTATATAAAACAATGGCACAGGCAACTTATCCTACTTTTTTAGCTACAAAAATTCTTGCAAGTCACCAGTTAACCTCCTTAACGAAAGAGCATATCCAGTTTATCTGCCATAGAAGGTTACAGATATGAATATTATTGAAGACAACAGTCCTTTAGGTGGAAACAAGTGCTACAGACAGTAGCTTTACTACGGGAAGTATTCTTCTGGTGATAATGGGTGCAATGTGACAGAGGCATTTGGAGACTGCTGCACTTTGTGGTTCAAACTTTGTCATAATAATAATTCTTTGCATTTATATAGTGCTTTTCTCACTATTCAAAGCACTCAGCAATTGCAGGTTAAGGGCCTTGCTCAAGGGCCCAACAAAGAAGAGTCCCTTTTGGCATTTATGGGATTTGAACCGGGAACCTTCCGATTGCCAGTGCAGATTCCTAGCCTCAGAGCCACCATGTCAAGTCATGTGAATGTATCAAGAAAAATCTATCTCTCCCATGAGTCATTTAGTATACAGAAAGACGGGAAGTATTATTGCTGCGCATATTAAATTAGCAAAATTAGGTAGTTGTCCTACCCTACAGAGAAGTGGTTCCTTGGGAATGAGTTACGTTGTCTACAAGGTAACAAGCATCTTATCAGACATGGATAAATTACTCCATTATGTACGTAGGTTTTTATTAATTTCAGACCTCTAGAGTCGTAAATTCCTACAGTTACAATGAAGCACACTTTCCAACTTTCTTGTCAATATAAATTTTTACTTTAATTCTATTTTTTCCTAATTTCCTCCACTTCCCTTACTGTGATTGCAATCTCCCTCTCTTTTTTCCCTCGCTTGACATTTCTTCAAACTGAGCCCCACTCAAGTCCAGTAGATTTTGGTCCCTGTGCAGGTTCCGCTTATCAGTTCCCATTAAAGTCAGAATGGATAGCTCACCTTTGCCCAATGTCAACTAATTCCATGCAATAATTTCTGCTGCATGTCTCTGAATGACCACTTCCAAATGATAGAATAGGAATTGTGCTGACACATCAGAGTTGATACTGAGGGACTCAGTCACTGCATCACAGACTATTTTAACTTTTGTGTCGACACAGTGGTACCCTCAAAAACAGTGCATTGTTTTCAGAACATCAAGCCCTGGGATACTAAAAAGTCTCTCGAATAAGAAGAAGATAACATCCATATCTGGTGATAAAGATGCTCTGAAGGATGACCAGCAAGTGGTGAAGAAAAAGCTGAGCGAAGGAAAGGAAGCTTAGAGAGATAAAATAGAAAACAAACTCCAGAAGAATAACATGAAATACCTGTATGTCTGAAACGGACTGGTCATAAGTAATGTACTCAGTCAATCCAGGGCTTAAGTGCTAGAAGGCATTGTAGACAAAGATGACACCCTGAACCATTTTTTGAAACTCGAAACTGTGAAGGCATACAGAAGTTATATGAGGGTACTTTAGCACCTTAAAGTCATAAACTTTGAGACTAACTGATAGATAGAGATCCGGCCAAGTGGACCAAGTTGATAGTGACTTTTTAAAGCGTCTCTGGAGACACATATCCTGTTAGCAACTAGGTGTAACCAGTGGTATTAGAGCTTATGTTATAAGCGGGGACTGAAATCTGATTTTGGAATGAATAAAAGGATGTGTGTTCCTACTTGTAACACTTTCTATTTACTACTTTCCTGGTTTGTATCTTAATGAGTGTTACCTCTTGCAAGACTTAAAAAATAAAAGGAGATTGATTGATATTTCCTCCTATCTGCACTTGTTTTCCTCAATGTAAAATGGAGAACATGACACCCGGTGGGGGTGACTGGTACATTTCTTCCACACCACTTCAACTGGAAAGGCCTGTGTTGAGTTCACCTCTGATCATCTGTATGGGCTGTTTGTAACATGACATCAAGTAAGGAGACAACTGAGGAACCTATACACAAGAAAGGCTGCAGGACCAGATGGAGCCAGTCCTTGAGTTCTTAAGACCTGTGCTGTCCAACTTTGTGGTACACTCCGTCACCTGTACCACCATCCCTAAGGTCCCAGAAAGTGTTGCTTCTGTGAAAACACCTTGCATAGTTCCTGTTCCAAAGAAGGCGGGTACCTCTTGATCTAATGACTACAGAGCAGTGGTACTTACATCTCACATCATGAAGACCTTTGAGAGACTGGTCCAGTATTTTGTTAGACCAACTGGACCCACTGCAGTTTGCCTATCGGATAAAGATTGGAGCTGAAGATAGAATTTTCTGTCTGCTCCACAAAGCTACCTTGACAAAGCGGCAGCACTGTGAGGATTATATTTTTTGATTTCTCCATTGGCTTCAATACCATCCAGTAATCTCTGTTAAGGGATAAGCTCAGAGTGGTGCTACTATCAGTGATACCGTGGTTTTTTTTTGTTTTGTTTTAACTTGAACCTGTCACTTGCACAAAATAGTAAACTTAAAGAAAGCCCATTTGAATGACACTGAAACTTTGATGCACCGTTTGTGTTTTTATGCCACGTTTTCTAAAGGCATTAATGTTTTTTTTTGTATAAACTAGTAGTATTATACATTGGTTCTACTAGCAAAATTAGGGTTTTCCTCCCTCATCCCAAAGATGTGACTTTTGGGTTAATTGTCTACCACTAACTTACCTCATTATGAATGACTGTGAATGTGTGCCATGTAATGGACTAGGAACCTGTCTAGGCTCGGTTCCTGCATTGTACGCAGTGCTGTCAATACCCCCTGAGACCCTGAATTGGATTTGGATTAAATTAATTTGAGGCTATTATTATTATTTAATATCTGTGCTTGTTTCATTTGTCTAAGTTTTTGGTTTGCAAGTATTTTTTACTTGTTTTTTCATTTTTACCATTTATTTTTACAACTTTATCGTATCGCTATATTATTTAATGGGTGCTATCATTTTGTGCATTGTTTTTCATGGATGGCACTGCATTGTTTATAGCACCTGTTGCTATGCAGATGATGCAAAAGTCACATGGCACTTGGTGTAATCTAGCTGCCTCTATGTTACAAGCCAGAACACACAAAGAGGTGTCTAAACTTTAGATCAAACCTAAGATTTAGTCTCTCTGATTAGAGATCTTGTTGAAATTATTTCATGTCCTATTTAGGAACTGCTGGGTTACAACTTGATGATTCTCAAGAATAGTTTGGTTGACATTTAGATTTTGGTACATAGGTTCTCTTGTCTCTCATGCATTGATGTCTGCTAGAATTTCACACTTTCATCTTCCTTAAATCTCTTTAAACATACCATAATTTCCTTATTTGATACAATGTGAACCCACACAGGTTAAATGATTTGCTTAGTGTCAGTGAGACTTAGTGAGATAAAGAAGAGGGAGCAATCTGAGATGTTGTGCTGTCCGGTCCATCTTAGATCACTGGTTGACAGTACTCGGTCATGGTATTGTTCCAAGCTTTTATTAAACTTCCAAATTTCTACTTGAAAATGTATAGCATCTTCTATTTTGCTTTTCTCCTCTTTTCCATCTCTTTAAAATTAATAATACATGCACTTAATAGAAAGGAGTAAATAGACACCTGAGTGTACACAATATCAGACCATTCATCTTACTGAATGAAGCAAGTAGAAAATAGTGAGATTTTGTTCTGGGCTAATCTGAGCTGCATGTAATCATTTTATAGATGTAATTTAATTTCCTCATAAAATTAACATTTGTTTCCTTCAGCCATCCACTTACACAGTTATTAATTACATTTTAATAATACATTTGATTATTTTAATATTTGATTGCAACTGTACAATTCAGGTGAACAAGGAAGAAAGCATTTGCAGCTTCAGGGGGTTCCCTTCTCCCAACAACTTAAGACTTCAGAATGGATGACAAGCCTTCCATGATGAAGACAGAAAAAACAAAAGAAAGGAGGCATGCGTCTCAGAGCTCCAATCTTAAAGGAAAAAACAAAATTGGCTAAAATGGAAGAAGGGGAGGCTAAGTAGGGATCAGGCCAGTGTAGGACACAGACAGGCCTTATGTAACCCTGGCAAGAAAATAAGTCAGTTGAAATGACAAGAGCAATATAATATAATATAATGTGCAAATCTATGTGAAGTCTTCCTAAATCTGTTGCTCATCACTCTTCAGAGAAATGAGAAATTAATTAGATATCATTTATAAAGAAACTGATTTAAACTGATCATTGTTTTGACTTCACAATGAGGAAAATAAAATTCACTTTCTGATGTATTCACAGAGCTACTGAAGGGTTACTCTGTAATTATAAAAAGGATATCGATATCTACTTAGTAGACTGGAACATTATCCAGACCTCTTATTAGCATCATTTAATAAAAAGATAGATGAATGCAACTTATGCTTTCAGGATATACAGTAAGTCACCAAACTGAAACATGAGATAGAGCAAACAGCAAGAAGGCAAGGTTGCATTTGTCTGTAGATAACACTATAATTCCTCACCCAACTGCAAATCCTCCTGTTTAAATACTGCATACACCCCATTAAATAGGATCTGTTGCCTCTTACGCTGCTATTCTCTCCAGACCGGTATCCATTATTCTTTGACCGCTGAGACATACACAGTTTAGCTACAGCCCCAAAGCAAAAGCTTACTTTGGTCAGATGCAGATGAATCTTGCTTCAGTGATGTCAGATTTGTAAGCACAGAGAGTAGCCCCTTGAGACACCCTTTCAAATAAGCCAGTTGCCACAGTGCTCTCCTTGCTAGTTTGATTTGTCCCCTAATGTCACAGCAGTTTGTTTCACCTCTCAGCTATAAACTTACTCCTCAAGTATGGACGTACATGTACATGTATATTTATGCATATACGTGTATGAAAAATACATTACCATCGTATATTCATCCGATCTCTTTTCACAAGGAGATTTACAAGATCAGGACATTTTGCATTTATTTATACATTTAGTCTTTTATAGTTGGAGCAAAAGCGTGTTAAGTGATTGCCTCAGGGACACACGGTGCTTAAGTGGTGACATTTGAACCAGGAACTTTGGCACTACACCACACTGCATGCCTATTTTATTTTTTCAATTAATGACACTATTAATAGATTATATGTTCATCCTTACATCCCAACATACACAATATAGGTAAAAAGTAAAGTGTATATGCAGCCTTCTCCAAAACCTACCACATTTTGTGATAAATTGCATTCAGAATAAAATGATGAAGTGGAGGTACAGTAGATTTTATAAAAAATGTATATCACACTTTGTCATACATATACTTTAGTTACAATATGATCACAGCATTTTGCAGATTTGTAAAATATTTGGCCAATTCTCATGAACTAAATTGCAATAAATATCTAATGTCTAACTCTAATATTAGTATCTGCTGATATGACATTTTAATCCTTTCAGGACAACAAATGTTTTGTACCGAGTGAATCTTCCGAGTCCATACTCATTTGCTACAAAGGAAAGCAATCCACAACAAATGTCCCAATGAGTGAAATCAGCCTTATTACTGATCGGTACACGCTGCCAGTCTTTCTGCCTTCCTACGCCTTTCATCTTTACCAGCATTAATTGTGATGACAGATTATTTCCTTCCCTCCCCTCTCTAACACACATGACCCTGCCCAAATCAACATACAGTACATCACACCCAGGCTTTGCTAATCCACAAAAGAAGTGGAAAAACAAACACTGAAAGTCTGTTTAAAAGAGACTTGTCCTGATCACGCTAAACCTCCTTTTGACTGGACTCCGAGCCTGAAAATGCAGTCAAGTATGTGATAAAAGAAATCTGCAATAGAAGTCAATACAAATATACTTCTGTGTCATCTCCAATAAAACAAATATTGACTTGGCCACTTTAACACTTTAATATTTTGCATTTCTAAAACAAAAAAGTAAAAGTTTCTTCTCACAGTAAAATTCAAACTGCTTAGCACAGCCAAAAATGATCCATTGTTAATTGTGTGAATACAGTATATTTAAACTGTATGCGTGTGGGTGTGCAATATTTTTAGCTATACAGTGAAGACAGTTAAATACAGCAGAAAAGAAAAATATGAGATTGCTATCAGCAATATTTCAAATTACTAACAAACTGGATTTAACCCCCAAAGACTTTAAGTTCACTCTCTTCCAATGACCACCACTGTACTGTAATTCTGAGCAAATCACTCTATTTATCCTTGCCCCAATATACAAATATTTCTTATTAAAACAGCATATATAGTATTAAAGCATTTTAAATGGTATTTATTTTGAAGGACGCTTTATAAAGCAAGTTTATATATAGTCTTCCTGGATTGTTGTGGCCATGTTAGGCAGAACTCAAACAGTATTCAGAACCTGGAGCAGAAGACACGCATGTATTCATCTCAAGTCACTTCAAGAATTCTGTGAGTAGATCCAACCCAACAACAGAACCAATTCAAAGAAACAGCACAGCTCTGAACATCAGAAAAATAAAAAATACAACTAACCTAAATCAATTCATTTTTTTCATCAAGGAAGAATGAAGTGGGTCTCCATGGTTAATGGTCATGAGTGCCACTTCTGGCTTGCTTGCTGTTCACTGTGCCTGTGTGTTTTCTCCTTCAAAGTATATCGAGGTTAAGTTAACTGGTGGATCTAAAATGGCCTGATATGAGTGACTGAATGTTTGTGTCTGTGAGTGATGGAGTGGCATTCTGTTCAGAGCTGCCCTGCACCTGATGCTGCTGGGAAACACTCTGACACTCATCAGCCCTGTACTGCAAGAAGTGGAATCGGAAAGTGAATTAATAGAAATGAAGTGGAGGCTAAACTTGCCCAAATGAAGGAGACTTGTGTGTCTTTATGCTGCTGCTACTCTGGAAAACATTTCATTAGACACAGAAATGAAGCAGCTGCAAATGAGAGAAACTGCCCATGTTCTGTTCCACACCCTACCCTTATCCTATACGACTTGTGAAAGCACTAAGCATTGGTAAACTACAGAACTCACATTTATACACAACCCTTAGCAAACAAATGCAGGAGAGAGGAATACAACAGCATTCAGATAATGACCGGAGCGCATTAAATTACAATGAGGTCCCAATGAACCTACTCACCACAATGCAGCCTGAGACTTACTCCTTCAGGTGTGCTTCATGTCCTTTAGCATGCATTGTACCAGGATCATCCCTTGGGATGTGGGTGTGGCAAGAATCACAAAGAGGTGGCTTCTTAAGTACAATGAAACTGCATTTGTCTTTATGTATTCAGCTCTATTTTTACATACCACAGAAACAGGACAGTGAAGGATGCAACATTCACATTCTGAAGATTGTTGAAAATGTACAGACAATGGAGGTAGACTGTTTTAGAAGGAAATACTCTATAATAAAATTCTTCTCCTATCTATCTACCTATTTGTCTATCTATCTATCTATCTATCTATCTATCTATCTATCTATCTATCTATCTATCTATCTAATATTGTGACCACTTTCTTTCTTTCTCTTTCTTTCTTTCTTTCTTTCTTTCTTTCTTTCTTTCTTTCTTTCTTTTTTTCTTTCTTTCTTTCTCACTCAGCTTTGAACTGATGTCAGGATCATCTACTAAGCAAACCTTCATAAGCAAACTCGATTAATTTACAAGAATAAACATTTTATCACATATGAATATTATTACCATACAGTAAATAAACATGATATTATGAATAATATAATATTCATTTTTACCTATTTTAAATAAAGCATAAGAGAAAAACTAGGCTTGATAACAAAAAGTCAATTGTGTCACAAGAGCAATCCACACAATTGAAACGTTATTTGGAACATCTCTGGATTAGAATTGAAAATAAAGCAAAGAAACAGGAATAGCAATCTCAATACGTAATAAATATTAGTCGAACCCCTTGTAATAAAGACCAAGGCAGATACACCAAAGAGTTTTGAGATGCTGCATTCAGGATATGTAGGCACAAAAAACCTTTGAAGCAATCCCAGGAAAATCACTTGTAACAACCACTCCGGTTCAGGCAACACACCTTGTACACCAGATCAAAGCACAGAGGACAGTTGCCTGAGTGCTTTCATAACCACACACAAAGAACCGAAAGGGCAGAGCAGACTTCCTAAACCCAGGTTCTGAGTGTCACACAGTTTGTGGCCAGTGCCTGAGCTTGACAAGACAAGCTACTTCACACTGCCCAAATACTAAAGATTGTTTAGAATAAAGAAAAATTCTACTTTGTGGAAAAGCAGAGTGTAATTTTCAAAAACAAATAACTTGTTAAAAAGTTATGTTAAAAAGGAGCAGCAGAGAGTATTACAAAATGAAGTTATTTTATGTATTTATATTGAGAAAGTGCATGTACTGTTTATTTAGGGATATAATTGAGTACAGTTTTCAAACGTCAAAGATCTAAGTAGGAAAAAAAATCACTATGTAACTTTAAGTGTTTGTGTATGTGTGTGTGTGTGTGTGTGTTTGACCTGCAATGGCTCTGGCACCCTGTCCAGCGATTGTACCTGCCTTGCACCCGATACTTGCTGGGATAGGCTCCAGCTTTGCCGTGAATGTGCTCAGTATCAGTGGGTTTAAGAAATAGATGGATGTAACTTTATACAGTAAAGCAGTGATTCTTAACCTTTCTTGTGTCTCAGACTCCTTTAAGAATCTGATGAAGCTATGGACTAGAAAATATTAATATAAACACAACTTTGCATGCAATGAATATAATGTACTTTATTTATCAAGATTTGATTGTCTTATACATATATGGCATACACAAAGTATTATTAAACTTTAAAGTAAACAATGCAAAAAAAAAATTCCTTTTTTATACAAAAAGTGATGGCCACTCATTATAATTATGAAATACAATCCTCTTGTGCAAATTAAAACAGATCTACTACTACTATGTTTTCAACTACCATTACTACTACTACTACTACTACATCTACTCTAAATCAACAGTACCATGCTATATAAGGAGTATAAATGTTAATTTCTATCTGACACTCACAGACTCCCTGAAACCCATCCATGGACCCCCTAGAGGTCCACGGACCTCAGGTTAAGAACCCCTGCAGTAGACAGTCAATGAGTTAACAAAAGCCAATAATATTTTTATTTTTCATAGGACTGTTGCATATGCTAACATAACCAGGCATAGGAAAAAACAATTGGTTAGAGTGCCATTCATGGAAAAAACTGTTGTTATTTATTCAAAGTACAAATCGATATAGATCTTTTATTGTATTTAAGATACAGCATATTGCATCTGTGTTGCAAGTCTGTGATCATTTTGCATACCCTAACAGAGAGATCAAGGTTAAGGGAACAAAAAAAGAGATGACAGAAATGACAAAAACATTTTTTGAGAAGTATAATTTAACTTTTTGTTTTTTACTCTATAGTCTGGATGGCTTCTAATACAGAAGAAGAGCTGCCATTTTTATTTAACTTTGCTCTCCCCACAAATAATAATGCTCTGTCTCATTTAATTTGTTAATTTATGTATTCCTGTTAATATGACTGGAATTTTCAACTTTCTATAGTTTAATATTGTATTGTCCAAGTATCACTTCAGAGGGTGGAGTAACATAGTCTGTTCCAACTCTGCTTTAAGAGACACTGAGGGTTTTTTTAAGTAATCAACAGACGTTGGGACACCTGTGCAAATTGTTTACTTTAACTTGCAAGGCTTAATTTACTTTAATTGCTGCAGAGCATCTGTAGGTTGTAACCTATTAGTTGTTCCATAAAGAAGGCCCATTTGTAATATTCTAATATTTCCCTTTATGCTAACCTAAACTTTAAATTTTAAACCTCTGGCACTTTACTGCTTACCTTTCCATCATTTTAGGTGATTCACTGCATTTGAACTGATTCATTTTGAATAAAAAACTGAGGTGTTCTAAAACTTTTAACCGTTAATATATTGTAATTTCATACAATGTTATTATTTTTGAAAAATGACTTTAGTCAAATCAATTATTATTATAGATGTTCTTCTACAAAAGCATTTCATAGGCAACAAATATATACTGTAATAATGTGATCACACTGTTGACACCAAAATCAAAGAGCCTGTTTGCTGTCTATTATGCATATTGATTTTTTTAAAGCAGTTCTAATGCTGGCCAAGGCTGACGACTCGGCACGAGATATGTCAAGTAAGTACATACCCAATAACAAAAGACTCTTTTCTCATTTCAATTGGACACACAAGGAATCAAACAGTAATCAATGGTGAGCAGATGAAGGCTTTAAGCTAGCAGGTGACTATGCCAAGCCCTCCTGCTTTTTATTTAGTGACAGTACACAGATAAGGTCTTTGTGTCAGATCAGGCAGTTAATATGTGATGCTCATTCGGTTGGTCAAGGGATAACTAGAATAAATATTTAGAGGCAAGGTCTTAGCATTTACCTCATGCCTCTGCATTGTATTCCTTCAGTGGTAAAATGACACAAGTAAAAGAAAAGATATCTTTTTTCTTTCTTTTTCTAGCGATATTACATGGATTATCTTCAATGGCTATCTAAGAGGATTATGGGATAAACGATTTTTAATCCACTCCCACTGAATTGAAAAAAGCAGATACTGTAGGTGTAGTTAGCGTATGCATTCTGTAGTGATTTAAAACATTATGAAAGCTAAAGTGTTAACAGTTAACATTATCAAACCAATATGTTTCAAATATTACTGATGGTGCTAATTTAATCTAATATATTCCATTTAATAGGTTATTAAAAATAAATTATGTTAAACGATACACAAGCGGCAGCATGATTGTATACTGTGAACAGAGATGTCAAAAAAAATCATGTGGATGAATGACAGGAACCCTCTCTTTCAATATTCTAAAAGGCTGTAGAACTCTTGTTTACCCAGTGAGATGCTTTTTTGACATGCATGTGTTTTTCTTTTCCTTTCTAAGCTAAAATCTCTCGTACATAGTAATGCTACTATAATGGACTTACATTATAGCCGTACAAGGAGAGTGACAGTGAATAATTTGGTTGCAGTACTGTTAAGCATCCCCAAGGAGCCAGCTTTGAAATCTAACTCTCCACTCTCTGTATTAGTGGGGTCCTAATCTAAGTGCCATATGGCTCACTTGCTGATAAGAGCGCAATTAGATGCAGGCTTTAATGATGGTGCCTACCAAACTGGCCGTGGATCCACTAATAAACACAACTGATATGGCCAGAAATGGTTATGGCCCATATTTTGGAGGGAATGTTAGAGTATGAAGTGTTTCAGTAATGAAAAAATTATGTTGCTCAAAGAAACATTTGTTAAAATAATGATTTCAAAGGACTAGGGGCATGGGAAGTATCATAACTAAAAGAGAACAAAAATTAATGCAGGGCACATGTTATTAGAATGCAGAGCATATTTTTTAGAAAGTCTAACCAGTCTAATTGGGAAAATATACATTCTGTTTACAGTTGTGGAATTACAAAACAAACCCAGAAACAATAGATACACAGCAGAAAAACACCCCAGATGGGACATTAATTTCTATCTGAAGAAATAAAAGGAGAAAATGTAAAGATAATTATTATCGCCTTGCAGGTCCTATACCCATTTTCTATTTCTAGCTAGGGTTCTGCCCATGTGGAGTTTGCATACTTCCTCTGCAATTGTCCTAAAGCTTTTGGCTCATTTCTGTTTTCAAATCTTCTCTGTTGTGATTTAGTGCGCATTCATGGGTGAGTGTGGACTGATGTCCTACTTTTTCCTGACTTGTGCCTAATGTCGCAAGAAGGTAACTAAAAGACATTCTGAAGTTGCTCCATAGTCATGTCTAACCAAATTATCAAAAGCATGATAGGAAATACACCATAAAAATCAAAGTAGAGCTAAGAAATTTTAAAATTGTGACTGATCCCAACCTAGAATATTCACAACCTATTACTGCCAAAGACATCAACAGAGCACTCAAAGATATTAAACTTGGTAAAAGCCCAAGGTTTTGATGCACTTCTCCCATAATTTCTTATCCATACATGAAATAATACCAAGGCATGGGAATTTACCTGCAGAATCCAAATTTTAAAATCTCTTGAGCCATGAATTGAAGCTGAAAGCTACTACTCTTAATCCTACATAGCTTCTGCTACTGAAAAGAATGACACAGACTTTGGAACAAATATCAGTGAACAAGTGGGCTTTAGGCCAAATCAAAGCTGTATGGACTAGGTTTTGTTCCATACTAGACAAAGTGTAGCCAGATTTCAAGGGTGACTAAAACCAACTGCTGCATTTATCAGTCTTACCACTGCCTAGCCCTTGAGCAAGGCCCTTAACCTGCAATTGCTTGTAGGCCCTCCAACCTGCAGGGAAAAACTTGGGGGATGGTGGCAGAATTGGCACTCCAGCCACTATAAATAAACCTTGCATTGTTCCATTCCATCTGAACTAGTGTGGTGCTGAGGTATCACGAGGTTGCATGGCTGCACTCGGGTCCGAATCTGGATCCTGAGTTGGTTTGTCGTGTGGTGGGCGTGGCATTGCACTGTATCAGTGTGTGCTCCTAACCTCATCATCATCCACTGCCTATGATACAGTCTAGAGACATTATGGAGAGCTGTTCCCTGTGGCAGAATAGCCAAGTTATTTGACCACATGTTGAGAAACAGGTACATCTAGGCTATAATGGGGGAACAAAACAAGCAAGAAAGAGAAGAAACCTGCACAATGATCTTCCTCAAGGCTCTTCCCTAGCTTTCCTATTTTTATTCTAGACATTTCTGATTTAATGGAAACAACTTCAAAGAATTTTGCCTATGCCAATGATTAGTGTTGGTCAGCAAAATTTACCAAAAACATTTTCATAGCAAATATGCTGCATTATTTGTTATTTGCATATTTTTTTGTAAATTTGTCATGCAATCAGTTGCATTTTTTTCCAGCACCCCATGATACTTTGCGAGGCCAGCATGACATCACAGAATTATAGCAGCCATATGCAAAACTTTCATACTTGCATACTGCATAATGTCACAACCCAAAAAATATTCTAGCTTTCCACCCTGTATTCATTGAAAAGAAACAAACCTGAAAAACTTGCAATATTTTCATTTGAGGCATACATTAGCTGACTATAATGAGAATATTATTACTGCCACCACTGGGCCTTGTATGCCGGCAGCACTGTACCGCATGGCTAATTTACATGTATGCTGGAACTACAATTAAAGTAACCTTCCCTGAGGATTAATGCGACACTGTGAAAAAATAATAACAAAAGATGTATTACTAACTTCTTCTTGAATGAAAGAAATGCAAATCATTTGCACAGAGATCTGAAACAAAATGTATATATACAGGGAGATTCACTCAAAAGAGGTCCTGAATATTCTATTGTAACTCCCATTAGGATGAAGCAATCTAAACCAAAAAAAAAATGCTATATACCTTGACGTATGTGTAATCGATTTCATTATATACGATGCTGGAAGTGGTTTCTGTTTTCTGCCAGATACATTTTGACACAGCACTCCATGTTCCTAAATGTATCAGCAAGCGTCTTGGTGGAATAGCAGCAATTTCATGTTGGATGTTTTCCTTCAAATCTTCCACAGTGCGAGACTTGTTCCTATGCACTTTTCCTTTGAGCATACCTCAAGTGAATCTGTGTGTATATATATATATATATATATATATATATATATATATATATATATATATATATATATATATATATATATATATATATATATATATGAATTCTGGCTGCACTTGGTGCTGTGACCTCAAACAATGGAATAAGCCAGTCTCATGCCACAAGTTTGTTGCACTGCTAATGTGTGCCCCAAGACTGGAACTCTGTGAGCACAATGATATATATACACTGCTCAGGATTCATGAACATTTTCATGATTTTGCTGAACTCACAGTGATGTGAACTCCACAGTGTTCATTCATCACTACAGATGATTTTGCAATTGCCATACAAGATACTGACTTCAGAAGAACTGAAACCATAATAACAAAAAATCTTGTCCACCAAATCTTGAATGCCACCTCCTGTTCTGCTAGGAGTAACAAGAAGGCAGGCTGGGTTGAATTTGGATCACTAGGTGAAGCATTAGTCTAACATCAATTTCTGAACCAAAATGTCAATCCAAAACAAAAACATGAAATTTTTAGCACTAATAACTTTTACCAGAAAGACTAAACTAAAAAGCACTGCCCAAAAGGTATCCTCAATCTTGGATAAGAAATGTACAGCATTGACTTTTATACTGTAATGACAGTGACGTTACATGCCATGAGCTTCAAGTTGTTTTCTCATAACAATGCTATACCAGTTATGATTCAAAATTACATCATATACAATAAATCAAAAAGGTGTTGAAAAAGTCATGAGTAAGTTCAACCTTGCTAAGACTACCTTCAATGAAAAAATAATGGCACCTCAAAAGACTTAAACTAGAGCATAAAAAGTCATGAATAGAGTTCAGTATAATAGGAAAAAATAATTAAACAAAACCTAAACATAACAATGCCAGAAAATGAGACTGATTTGAGAAATGAAAAAGTGAGCTGTTTCCATTTGAGTAACAGAACTCAAAAATAATTTTCAGTAACACTCTCCTTCCCAACAACCCATTTTCAA
The DNA here is from genome assembly GCF_016835505.1 of Polypterus senegalus. NCBI lineage: Eukaryota > Metazoa > Chordata > Cladistia > Polypteriformes > Polypteridae > Polypterus > Polypterus senegalus. The sequence goes on along the minus strand of NC_053161.1, from coordinate 122,513,062 downwards.
AATACAAAAGCTGGCCATTTAAGAAGATTCTCATGAATGTTGTAGCAAAAATAAAAATTTATAGTAACACCTTGTATAAATTATGTGGGACAAATGGGGTGATTGATGATGGTTGACAAATCAGCAGAGTACTGTGCTCCAGTTTGGATAAACAGGTCATAGGTCATCTTGCTTGACACCCAGCTTCATCATGCTCAGCACCTTATTAACTGAATCATTTCTTCCAAGCCAACTCACTGGATTCCTGTGCTCAGTCACTGCCATACTTAATCAGAGTTTAAACCTACAACAAAATCCTAGAGAATCCCACACTCCCAACCCATTATAATATCACTTTTCTAACTAAAAAAGATTAATCAAAAAGATCCTCCAATTCAAACTGTAAGAGAACTGAAATAAAAAATTTTTAACATACTGGATCAGTAGAAATAATTCTGGGTAACATGTATCACCTCAGATCTCCAATAAATGATGCTGACATACAAGATATTCCCAGTTTGTGAACTTCACCAGGAACCTCTGGGTACAGATAACCCATTACCAGACAGGCACAGGACAATGTCCTGATTCTTTGTACAAGTTGGGGAAAGTTCCTTTTCCAGCCTGTGACTGTGACATAGCTAATAAAAGTGTTTAAAATATCATAAGCGACTGCAGCCAGGGACCATTCCAGGTCTAGATTGGTGATATCTATGATGCAAGAACAGCAGTAATTCAAAGATTAGGAGATTTGATGCAAAACTGAGAAAAATGACATTTTTTTCCTTCACTAGCACTTCATTTTCAATCTGAACCACATGTGAGACATATGATAAACAAATAAATAAATAATGCTATAAGAAAGGCTTAGGTTTTTCCACACAGAATCTGTGAGAATAAAAGCCTAGATGAATTAATATTTATTTTAATTCCCCCCAACATTAGTTAGTGTTAGTTGATCATTATAAATTGGACCCATATGAAGGTTGGATAAATTGGCAGATAATCCCGAGTTGGTCAATAATTTGTACATGATCCTGCTCGGGCTTCCAAAGAACCCTGATTTGAAGGGGTTAAAAATATTATTTATCTTTCATTATTTTGCATCTTTTAAAATCTATACGTGATAAAATGGTACCAAAATTACACCATGGCTCACTCTGTCATTTAACACAGCAACTTTTATTCTGTGATATCAAAAAGTTCAAGATTTTTAGAAATGTGTAGCAAGATATCTGAAACATGTATGGTAGCAATGGTGTGGGGGCTTTGTTGCTCCACAGTTCTCAGTTCAAATATAACATAAGAGTTTGACAAATGAGAGGACACCATTCAGTCTATAAGGTTTGTTTGTTTAGCTAATAGCTGCGCTGTCTTAATACCTCATCTTGAGTCCTTGTCTGGACACTGTATGTGTGTAGTTTGCATGTTTTCCCAGGGTGTACTGTGTTTTTTTTTTCCTCTGGGTATTGCACTTTTGACCTGCCACATTGTAAAGTCCTATTTATGACATTAATTAGCAATTCAAAAGTTAGGCCCAACACAAGTGTTCTCTGCAATAGACAATGTATTTGCCTTGAGTTAGTTTTGTTATGAACTAAGAGTCCCATAACACAAAAGAGTTACAAAAATGCTCAAATATCAGATATAAAATATCCTCAAACCCTGTCTAAATGTAAGGGCAAACATAAGCTCTTTAAAAAAAAAAAAAATGCTCTTAACAGCAATGAACCTATGTGGAGCCAAAAGTCAACAGGAGATTGCTAAAACAATAAGGCAGTCCAACGCAAAAAAATTCCCAATACAGCAATCTAGAAAATGGTCAACAAACAGAACAGATGGTCAAAGCAATTCAGAGAAACCACACAAGTACAGCATAAAACCCCCAAATAGACTCACTGACTCCATAGCACATTCAATTGGACAACCAGGTACTGTGGGAAATCCTCACATTTATAGGCATGAGGGCAGTCCTTGGAAGTGATGGGCAGGTGGTCCCACCTCTTGGGGATCCACTCACAATACACAATTAAAAACGGAACAATGTAAATAAGTAGCAAAAGTAACATTTAAATAAATAACTCAAAAATGAACAAAAAAGACATGAAACAAGAATTTAACCCCTCGCTGAAATGCATAAGTTTCTGCCTTGCTAATCTAAGCCATGTAACTCTGAAATGGACTGAGCAGATCTGAATGAAATATGGTTTAAATACCTGCATTGCAAGACGTTTCAAAGTGACTACCTGTCCAGGCAGATATATCTTTGATGCCTGTCAAGATACTTCAGAATACTTTCCTAACATCTTCAATGTATTCCAAGATAGCATTAAATGCATAGATTGGAAGCAAAATGGAAAAGATAGGAAGTTTCATAAAATGACATTTCAAGATATTTTGAAATGCGTTTTACTTATCTTGGAAGTCATGTATTTCTGTGTAACTGTAATAAAATCAGTATAACAAAGCTTAGCAGTGACTAACATTACAGCCTCAGAGCAGCCTGGCACAGAAATTGTCTGTGAGGAATCTGCATGTTCCTTAAAACTTCTGATATTTTCTAAGTACTCTTTGAGAGTTTTAAGACCCTTTGAGATCCTCCCCAACTGTGCCGCATGCCAAAATGTGGTTAACACATCTGTCGATGGTTGCTTGTCTGTCACCCAGGCCACCACATGTGTACGGGGCCACCAAGGACAATGCAAGTTCGCAGCCTTGCTGCATAAAGGGTCTGTTGCCCGACGGTTGATGCGGAGAATATTCTAACCCAGCCACTAACTTTGCCCCGTCACTGCTTGTTTGTTATGTCTATGTGTATTGAAGTGGTACCTCACATTTGAATAAACAGAATGACTGTTCCTGTTTTGATTGGAATAAGTTTGATTTTCATAAAGCTTTTGGACTCAGTGTACTCATGTGTCACATATTCATATAACCTAACAACTTTAATTTCAGCTGGCCCTTTCCTCAGCAAGTCCTTCCAACACATCCTAGGAAACTGCCATATGATGCCAGGCCATTTGAGAGTCCTGGGTCTGTTCCTCAGTCTTGTCTTGTACGGCCTCCTAGGTGAGAGGCTCCAAGAAGCACTGCATCTAGATAGCCAAACCACCTCACCTGGGTCCTCTCAATCTGAAAATGCAGCCATTCTATTCTGATCTCATCCTTTTTAGCAGAGATCCTCACTCTGTCACAGTAGATCCCAGCAACTCCTGCACAGACTTCCCACAACCCCAAATTTGGACCACATGGTTTTACTAAATAGATACATAGTTAGGCCTAAATTATTTCAATGCATTTCTCGTAATTTGATCTGCTGTATTTAAATATTTTCTGTATTTAAGTATTTAGTGATTTTATTTAGAAAATGCACTACCTAGTTTATTCAATAGGTTTTTAGTGTGGAAAGCCAAAAATTACCTTAACGTCTTTCTCCAATAAGTTAAAGCCTTGCATTTGTAAACTTATTCCCAAAAATAAAATACTTATAAATAGTAAATAACTATGTTAAAAATAATTATTCTTCAATCTCAACATCACTCAGATTAATAAAATGGCAGATAAGAACTTTAAAGCAAAGTATGAACTTTATTGTTGAAAAGGTCTTCACTCCAGTTTTAAGGTTCCATTACTGACCCAATGAGTCCAACAATACATACAGAATAAAACAGATATTTCTTATGTATTCAGAAGAAAATGACTTTGGAAGCAAATAAAGGGGAAAGCAAGTATAACTGGCTGTAAGAGTAATACTCCCCCTCTCCATGCGCCCTTTCCAACACAACAAAGAATGGCTTTCCATGAGAATAAATATCTTGCTTGTTTTGGTTTCTAAATATAATCAGTCCACCATGGATATTCTAGAATGCTCTCAGATTGTTCAAAGCGGTACCTATTTGCAAAGATCCTAGAAAAGGCAGCTTTCAGGCACTTTTATGAAAAATGGATAAACCTTTATTTTCTATATTGATTCCCATAAGTTTTATGGTCACAGGTTTCATAGATGGCAGCAATGTGACAAAATAAAATATCACAAAAAAAGAGATACTTACAAATTGACTGCCTGTCCTACGGAATCCTCTTCTTTTATCAATTCAGTAGCAGTTTACTGCAATAAGAAATAAAAAAGTACAATGAATTAAGGTTTTATATCTTAAAGAGTGAGAGAGAAGAGGAAGAGAAGGCGATGTCTGGAGGCTAATGTCGCTCTTGTAATCTCCAAGGTGTTTGTAGATTTTGCACATTAGCCAGCAGAGTCATCCTTCCTCTGAGTCTCACAATCTGGAGATTAGAAAAATAGTATAAGCTGCAGAAGCAGTAAAAGAAATCAGACTTCCAAAGAAGTGCGTGCTTAGGCTGTACATAAAAAGCATTCCTAGCATCAGCTCAGAACTTTGAGTATTCTTTAATAGTGTGAATTAATTTACTTTGTAGCATTCAAAACTTTGCTAGTGCTGCTCTGAATACAGATCTGTTGATCACAGTGTATATTCTTGCAATGAAAGTAATTTTCATCACTGATCAAACACTCTCTGTCACCAAGTGTGGGCTTTTAACCAGAGTAGCAGTTTCCTGAGTGGTTGTAAATGAGAGAGCCAAGCCAACAGAATGAAATGTACAGTTAAGGGAGGCAGGACATTTTTAATGGGTTAGTTTAATGTGGCTGCAGATGCTCTACCTTAAAGAAATCTACTGTAACAGCTGTAAGTTAAAATAATAAGGCCAGGCATAATTTATGAGAACCAAAGTGCTTTGTAATGTAATAGAGTCTGGGTATTGTCACCATCCAACACTGAAAACACAAAACTAAATAAAAGGCACCAGTTTTACACTGACACAGAAAAGCTGAGATCTGCACCCATGTTTGAAAAGAAAATTAATCAAAAACAAATCTATACATGGAAGCTAGGGTAAAAAATAAGTTAATGTCTATACTATATATCAATCTGTCTATTCTAATTCACTCAATACAATTCAGAATTACAGGGGAAGGTGACAGCCTATCCCGGCATCACTTGACACAGAGGAACTATGGTACCAACCCACTGCAGGATACCTTTAGTCATACAGGCCCATCGTAGAGTCGCTAGCCATCTTACCCAAGAAACCCAAGAACCCAAAAGATATGAATGGAACAGGCAAGCTCCATACTGATAGTATCTTGTCCCAAGATTTGAATGGACGGGGAAGTCATGAGAATAATAAAATCAAATCAGATATTATGTACATGTACTGATAGACCATATTAAAAGGTATATACTGTACATGAATAGGACTGACGTGTGTGAAGCCATGCCGAGATAAGTAAAGCTCACTGAGAAATTAATGAACTAAGCAAATTCCCTGTAGGCTCATCACATACGTAAATACAGATTTTATTAGATTTTTGCCTTGTTGTAAGTGTCTATGCTCCTCCCAACTCATACCATTTGATGGTGTTCATTCAGAAGTGTAATTAGGTACTGTTGCTCATCAGGTTGTTAAATAGATCTAAAACAAATTACTAGCTGGCTAAAAATGCCAGTCCAAAAGAAAGCAGAATAAATCTTGATGGATAGACAAACATTTCCTCATTGGTATGTCAGTGGAGTTACAGACGATTACAAAATGCTTACTTTTTAAAATCAAAGTTATAAAGATAGATACAAAAAATATGTAATTTGAAGCCAGAACATATTTAATGACATGATTGAGAACATATTGTATAGACAAGATGTTTGTGGTTCACAATAACTCACTGGCATGCCATTCACTCACAAAAAACAACATTTGGGCCATCACTTGTTTACATTCAGCTAGCCACATTACTTTAGTAGGAAAGTTGAATTTGTGCAACCCTCCTTAGATGAGTCAACTTTTCATCTAAATCTCTCATTATAAATTCTGGCTACTTTAGTTAATCCATATTCTGTATTCATTCATTAATATACCAAAGCAATCATTTTATTTTCTTAAAGACCTTTTGTCTTTTGCTTTGTACCTTTGTTTTTTGTTTAGCCAATTGGGTCTTCATTTTACCTAATGTGTGCTCTAACTTTTTATTTTCCTCAGCCATCATTCCATTCAATGTATTGTCTAGCTCAACATATACAGTAGACTATCATTTTTCTGTGCTACTGGCCACCCCACTCATTATCAAATCCAGTCCTAATAGTCTTACAGCTTTCTGATCTGGCATAATTTCTCATTGTCTGTTTAACTTCCAGTTTTATCAACATGGAAAAGACGTCCATTCAGAAGGGTGAATAACTGGTCCCATGAATTGCTGTAGTTAGCATTGCTGCCTCATGGCCTGCTCAATATTCCTGGGTTGAGCTCACAGTCCAGACACTGCCTCTCTGGAGTTTGCACATTATGGCCACTTTTGGCCAGTTTTCATTCAGATACCCCCAAATACCATCGACAAAAAGGTTAGATTAATTGGCAATTTGTCCTAAATTAGTCCTTTGTGAGTGTGGCTGTGAGCATGAGTAAGCTTCAAGATGAACTGGTGCCCTGGCCCATGTCTTGTTCCCGAAGGTAATGGCTCCCCTCTCTGCATACCTGAATTGTATTTAACAGGCTTGAGAATGTCACATTATGTTATCCAGAAAAAAAGCTTTGTAATTTCATTTGCCACTTTAAACTGGGTTGATGTGAGTTACTCTGTATTTAAGTGGGTCTGGTGATGTCTTGCCTTATCCACGGAGTTTTCAACTCTATATTTGGAATAACTGGGGTTTAAAATGGTGGGATGGATGAAAAGTGATGAATACCAGCACAAGCTGATGACCTCAGATTAAGATGCAATGACAGATATATGGTAAATCGGACTGAAACTG